>NW_027248403.1:0-300000 GCF_041260155.1 Ptychodera flava
TAACTACATTCATAACTGAAAAATTCACAGACGCAAATTTCAACCTTCTCAAATCGAGCGATCATTAAGGAAAATAAATTTAACCTATAGCACATTTTCCTTATATGTACGCTACAAAGCAAGTACATTTACGCATTTATCTGCTTCAGGCAGAAAAATACAGGGTATTAATTTTGGAAACAGGAGGAATCGTTTCTGAGATGTAATTGTTGATTAAATGAGGCGTGTATTGGGGAAACGCCCGCGGGTCGTAGCAATTATGATTAAATTTGACCAGGCCTCGTCCCAGGACAGTTTCACTCACATCCTCGAACACGGTCCATTTGAATTACAATAAAGTAAAGAATATTGCTCAGTGGGAAACTTTGATTCAGACGATAATTTAGTTGATATCGATGGCATTTGAAATTATACACGTACATGCTGCATTGCAAAGTTGATCTTAGTATTTTGCATATGAACAAATGTCATTTTAGAGAGAGTAAAACATCCCTATAATCCACATCTGATATTACAGCCAATAGCTACTGCAAAGGGGAAAATAAGCTATATAATAACACTTATTCTACAAATATATGTTTAAAATTCAGCAGTAAACGGAAGCAAATAATATAATAAAAATTATTAATGGAAAGAGAAGGTACAGAAAGTTTTTCAATTAAATAAATTCTACTTTACAGGCACTCACTTTACAAAATATCATCATTTGAAAAAATTAAAATTCCTATTGGTCGTTTTCCGTGTTAGAAATCGGCATCACTAGGATTGATATATTAAGCCAGGAATCGGCATTAACGAACCCATAAATCAATATTATTACCATCAAAAAGGACGCTGCAGTCGTTCTTGATACTCCTGATTCTGAAAGAAAACATTTATTAGAGACGTTACCAACTAATATCTTCAGTGGATTAAGTGCTATGGTTACCAGAATTGTTACAATAATATTTTACCAAAGGTTTACCATACTAAAAAAATACTGTGGACAAAGAATTCACAACGAAAACGTCTTTTAGATTATAATATGTTTGTGAAAACTCTGCTGCTTAATTTGTAGGTATATCAATTCTACTGTCATATCAATGGGGATTACCGTTCCCAAAAATGTTGATCCTGTATAGATTACCTACCGGGATGTGTTGTGTCATCTGCATTTATAATGTACATGGCCGGGGACGCATGTAAAAAAGAGAAAAGAAACATAATATTCTGGGAAACACATTTAAATGAAGGATAACAGACCGGTCGATATCAAAATGAGTTAGTTATATGTCATATTTGGATGGTGAGGCGTAAAATAGCTCTCAGGTAAATAACTTCTATTACCTGGTTCCGTGCAGTCTGTCTCGCCTGCATTGGCACAATCTAAGGGTATGCAATATTCATCGTTGTGGTCGTAACAATGGTCAGGGTCACAGTTACAGCCCGTACCATCCTCTAACAAGACTCTTAGAATAGATCGTGGTAACTGTTGTCCCAGCATTGCTCGGGATCAAATTGCATAGAAACCACAGCGCCCTCTATTCTAACTGTCTGGTACTGCCATATGACATCGCCAAACAAGAGTGAGTCATGGCGGACGATGACAGCTGTCGACATACCGTTGCCACGGAAGTACATTGCAAACGTGTAATTACAGCCTCGTGTAAATAACGTTACGTCAAGGGTTAACTCTGTTGGCTTGCTTAAAGTGTAAGTGATGACCCGAGGATTTGGGTTGGCTATTTCGAAATGTACATTAAAACCTGTTAGTAAACAAAAGTAAAGAAAAGAGCCATCAAAACTGACACATGATTCACAATATTACCTAAATAATTCGTTATGTATGTAATGTATGGGAATACCTATGCAGGTTCAATTCTTGAATTTTTCAAAAAAAAACACCAATATGATATTAACAACGTCACTCCTATCTTGAAAGGTTTATTATTTGAATTTAATTATTTGAATAATATCAATAACTTTCAGTGTTAGGGAAATATAGACTTGACATTTGGGTTTTTGTTACCCGAAATATGTCGTTCTACGTCTTTAAGAGTCTGAAATGATAAAATCTGTACGTACCAGAAGCAGTATCATGGCATGCTAGTAGAAGCAGAAGCGTTGTCAACCACTCCATCTGGATAAAAGAAATTTAAGAGGGCGTAATTTTCAAACGTCGAAAGTTAAAAGTTAAAATACTTTAATGCCACTGTTTCAATCTGGCGCCTAAAAGATCTATCTGTGTCTTTCAAGGTAACTCGCCGAAGAATGGACGATTTTAACGTAAATATAGGCAAAGCTTACTATTTGTAAAATTGTAACATATCGTCACAACACACCAGATAAACGACCTATAGCTTTATAGAAAGTAAGACATATTCTCTTTGCGCTTAAAAAACAGAAATTAGCATGTTTCTTTTTCAAATTCTTACAATAGCAGAAATGTTTGCGATTTCAAATAAAGAGCAGTTGCTTGTTATATATCATAGTTTAATCTTCAAAGGCCTGTCATAGTCTATTCAATTTTAACAAATATTTGGCACCACAACACAAATTACTGAACATTCTTAAGACCGATTATAATACTTGCCCACGTCGTGAAAGAATACAAACCGATCAAATTTACTTGAGAATGGAAAACTTAAGAAATCAAAGAGAAGTAAAGTACCTAGAAGAATGATAAAGAAGATAGAGATGTTGGAATAATACTGACCTCAAGACTTTATGCGGATGGCGATAACTTTTCACGCACTATGATTCCTGGTCAACTTTCATAGAAAACACCAAGGTGCTGTACTAGACTGCGTGAGTCAGTAGAAGCCTACAATCCATATGCTTAATCCTAGGTTTTATGCTACAGTTGTTGGCAATAAATCCAACAGTTTGAAATCACATCAACATTAAATAATGAAATACTCAACCCTAAAATTTTCTATGATCCTTTCAGCAGCGACTCAATAACGTCACACAAATACACTTTAGAAATGCTTAAGCGAGTATAATATAAATAATTCCCAGGTAGTTGTAACTTAATTAGGTGAGATTTGTTCAATGTATTTTGTCAAACAATGGTTTCACTGTTATAGTTTGCTCTCTTTGGGTTGCAAGGCAAGCAATAAGGCAGGTAGTTAATTAAGATGGCTGTAACTGCGTTTGGTGGATCATAAGGAGAATGCACAATTTCATATAATTTAAATTCAAGCTTTCAGAAATAGTTTCAAAGTCAAATATATCTAGCCATTCTTTTTTTTTACTTTGAAGTGTATGGTCTTTCAGTGTTTCCTACTTTTCATGCATGGCTTCCCGGAAACGCAAACATTCCATTATGTATTGCGGTTAACTGAGAAATCGACTTTTACAGAGAAATGGACAAAATATAAATTGTCAAATTAACAACATGATACCCTTGCCTCCAACTATTCACTTTAGGCATGTTTGATGATCTGTAACACATTTAGTTTTAAAGAAAAACGTCAATTAATAGAATATACGGCTAGTTTTCAATCGGGTTCGAACTCACAGCATACGGCATCAGTCGCCTAACGGAGAGGCAACAGACAGAACCGCAACTGCTCTTTATTTGAAATCGCAAACATTTCTGCTATTGTAAGAATTTGAAAAAGAAACATGCTAATTTCTTTTTTCAAAGTACAAAGAGAATATGTCTTACTTTTTCTAAAGCTGTAGGTCGTATATCCTGGTGTGTTATAACGAATAATTATTATCTTTAAACCTCATAGAAGTTGATCCAAGGATGGCCCCCCTGTGCCGCACTCAAGCTTTCTCCCACAATTTTCCAGTTAAAGTAACACTGATGACTTTATGTCATACAATAAATGCCTCTTAAATTGAAACCACTGATTGCAAAGTTTAACAAAAGTTCATTGATTGGAAAATCGACTTCTAGTAAAGAAAAGCTTAAAAGTCACAGCTGCATTATGAGATATTAAAAATATCTGAATTGTTTATGTTTATGTTGATAGTAATTGAAGATCAGATCATTTGTGTTCGCATTTCACTTTTCACAGCTCATATTTAGTATTACTTAGGCTCTGTATAGATTTAAGTATCTGCTGTAAAACAACCCGTCTTCATAAGCCATGTAATTTCCAGTCTTCAAATGATCACAGGGCTCACATTTTCAAATCTCCTGACGTTTGATCAATTATGTCGAAGAGAAATTAGGTTGACAACTGTACCGAGTTTAAAAAAATCCAACATTATTGGCTGCGTTGTTTAGTTCTCACCCACAAGAGTTTGTTTTTTTCTTTCAACCATAATTGATTGTTTCTTTCTGTATACACCTATTGTATACAATAACTCACAGAATTTAACCTAAACTTATCACGTTCCTTAGTTGTATGGCCTTCGCAAAATGTATGGAGAAATGATTTTGGCTATACAATCGCTATTACAAGACTTGAATGGTGAAGCTTTAGGGTTTTTTCTTTATTAACAAAGCATTGGAGTAAGCAGTCACATTTAATTGTGGTAGATTTTTCAGTTTATCGAGGGCTGAAGAAGTTGTTCGATAATCTTTAAACGATTTTAAAAGTAGGTACTACATATGTGTACATTCTTTACACTGTTTGATAATCTTAGTCTCGAATCATGATAGAGAAATAAATCAGTGGTTGCAGACAGACGAGGTAGTAACCCACACTCGGAAAGTTATCAAATATGCTTTTATCGTTGAGTGTATCGAAGAGAATAATGTACAATGTTCTGAAACTCGATATTACAGAGTCAAAGAGGGTGGTTACATGTATAATGGAATTAATGATATTTTGTTTTACGTCGTACACAAGTCGTTTCAATGATTTTCTTTGCATTCAATTAGTATAGCAGTATTCTAGCCTTGCCTTTGACATACGATGATTTTCTGGCCTACAAATATGGCTGCATCTTGGCTCATCAGCAGATTACATGAGTCGAATAAATGATATATTTAACTTTCGCTCGAACAAACTCGAACAAACAATTCTAAAAGATTGGACATCATCAAAAAGAACATAGATTTCATGCATTTTGAAAATGTAAAATCTCATTCTTTTATTCCTTAAGCTTAAAACGTTTACACACTTCAGAAGCATACTAAATAAATTAAAGCGCGTCACAACTATCAAAAGCTACTTAAGTTAACTACTCTTAATATGTTGCTAAAAAGCACGGGCAGGTGTTATAAAAGTAATGCTAACAAACAATACCTTGTTAAATGAATGAATAATAGTGACAGATGGTATCATTGACTGCTAATAATCTGCAGTCACTTTGAACTGATTCATTGTTCATAACGCTGGAATTGTATCTATGGTAATGAAATGTCCATATCTCTGGTTAGGCATGTAGTAAAGCATTAAATTCATTACCTTAGTTAATCAATGGAAGTCATTGATTTTGGCAATTGCAAATAAAGTTAACATTAATAAAGTCAACCGTCTAAGTTGGTTAATTAAAAAGAAGCATTTCTGGACAAAGTAATAATCGGGAAAGGTAGTCCGTTCAACCTTATGTATGTTAGATATTTGACATAGGTAAAAGGATGAAGCGACATTGAGTGATTTCGATAACGTAAAATATAGACAGTAATTGTAGGAAGTTATATTCACGAAACGAATTTTCTAATGCATGTTATTATTTAACACATATTATGAGAGGGAAAAGTAAAACGTCGTATAAGTCAAACTGTAGCATCAAGCAAACTTGATCTCAGTGATCCACCGATTATTCTTAACCATTTCCGGCCTTCGGTTGTTATCTGTCCGTGTATTGTCCATGATGAGGTGGCCTTGATTCAGTGCATAACTACCCTGCGAATAAAACGAAGAAATATTGTCACCTCAAAGTAGGTTGATAAAGTTAGTAGTAAAGGTGATGCGTTACTAAAGTGCCTTGAAAAACTGAGTCATACTGGCGTTTTGTATGGTTTCATATTCTCGATGACACGGGAACACAAAATTAGTGCCATTGCTGAATTAGCTGTTTATTACATCCTTTTTCAAATTTTGAATTAATAGAGAAACGGGGTGAAGAATGTACACACTGCAATAAATGTTTTCTTTTGAGCGCTCACCTATCAACTCCATCCCTACCTCCCTGCCTGCCTACCCGCCTGCATACATACATACATACATACATACATACATACATACATACATACATACATACATACATACATACATACATACATACATACATACATATTGTCACGTAGCGTGGTTGTGAAGTAGCTATTGTCGGATACGTACACTCTGTAGCAAGGAACGTCCAGTCGTAGAGACCACAACAGGTACACAAATATACTCTAAGTCGTAGCACTTTATTCAGCTGAGTAACACAAGTTACACGGTAAAACTTCTATGTCTCACGCTAGTCTAATAATAGCGTCGGTCACGGTCAGTGTTGTCTGGTGCGTCGCAACAGGTTATCACAGGTTCGGCAGGTTCTACTTTAACACACTAAAATGTAGAGTTTATATTGAGTTAATATCTGGCTTTGTCATGACTTTGGTATGCGTCTATAATTATCTAAAGAATTAACTAACGGCAGTCGGCATACGTAAAAAGGACAGAAAGGTCGCTCCCATCAATGCATCTGTCAACATAGCGTCCGGTCAATGCTAATGACTTAAGCATACGTTCACTAAAGGCGGATGAACGGTTACATCAAAAGAGTCTCAAAAATAAACAAGACAATCGTTCTCACGATGCCCCACGTGCAGAAGGAGTAACTATAGGTCACAGTCATTGTTGTTGTCAGCGGCTACGTCACAATACATACATACATAAATACATACATACATACACACACACACACACACACACACACACACACACATACATACATACATACATACATACATACATACATACATACATACGTACGTACATACATTTCCAGCAGAGTGACAAAAGAAGAGAATGCAATTGGACGGGCATACAAACAAAAGGTACCTGTACATTCCAAGGAACCCGTAGACGAAGTATCAAGGGCCAGACACGTTTCAACGGTGTCGCATTTCTCCCTCCCACAGCAGTGATTGCCAGTCAAAAGTCTGATACAGAGTTGGTTGTAATTAAGACAGTTCTCAGTGTCTGGCTGGACGATTGCAACCACATCCTTGATGTCAATTCTAGAACGTAAGGGAATGCGGTCACTATAACGCAGACAGTGTTGCCTGGCAACAAACCCATTTGAAATACCATTGCCTTTGAAATAAACAATAAACCCTCCGAAGTAATGGCCACAGTGTAGATCTTCCATGTCGATATTGGTGTCAATGTCTATGTCGACAGTTATCTGGGTTTGGTACAAAGGGTTGTATCTAACAGCACCAGCATCGTGTATAACGAAATTTTCGATATGTACTTCTGAAGCTGGAGAGAGAGAGAGAGAAGAGAGAGAGAGAGAGAGAGAGAGAGAGAGAGAGAGAGAGAGAGAGAGAGAGAGGAGAGAGAGGGGGGGAAAGGGAGGGAGGGAGGGAGGGAGGGAGGGAGGGAGGGAGGGAGGAAGAGATTTAAATAGCCATATGTTTATGAAATAGTACTTGCATTAATATTGTTATCCAAGATTATAAGGCAATTTGTTAAGTGAAAAGGACTGTTTTATTAAATCTTGTTTAATTTCATTCATCAAAAACGAGCGAATTAGCAACACAGAATCGTTATCCATAGCCCATTACCAAAGAAGTGATAAGGAATAAAGAATCTTGCCCATAGACAACAGATCATACCATTCCTGAAATCACCTGAGTCGGCTAATATAGACTTCATAGGTATCGAACTCAAACATTTGAGAAAGCGAATCCGACATTCTAACCTTTGACATTTAGAAGAGTGTATCCGTCACCAGCAAGTTACTGGAATTATATAATTGGCGTTGCAAGACCAGAATTAAAGCAGAAGCAAAATTTAGTGTAAAAGTAACACTGCATAAAACCCTATAATACTTACTGTATTAACATGGATTATTGCCTGTATTTTAGCTGAAGAGTGCATATACAGATGAATACATTCACGTGTATTATACTATAATACAGGCAACTGGAGTGAATTTATCTGAATTATTGGGTTTTCATGCAGTGTAAGTATGTTACATACCATTAACTTTGCACAGGTACAGTGTGGAGTAAAAGAGAGTAACTAACACGGCTTTCCTGTAAGATAACGCAAAGAAGGATAATTATAAACTGGCCCTCAGTTGCCAAGCTTTTCTCGACAGCTAAGTTACTGCCTGTGGGCCATGGCATTAACCCAACGCTCTACGCGACAGCCTGCAACTTAGCATGACGGTTTACTGGTGCTTAGTCATTCAATTTATTATGTTTTGATACTTATACGCCCACAGACTTGGAGCAATTCAAGAATAATTGAAAAAACGTCAAAAAACTGTAAACCGACAAGACAGTTGCTGCTATCTGTAAGCAGAAAGACCTGATTATCAAACACAAAGACACATTTCTACACAACTCAGCCACAGTTTTCAAGCCGTAAACATGCTATTACGATGCTGTTTATATTATCACTGAAATAAACATAATTATTTACAACAATAATGTATTTTCTTTTTCAAATTATGTTGCTTGTACCTACCTAGAACCAATCATCTTTAAGAGGGAACGGTGAACCAGATAAAGAGTGTAATAAGCAAGATTAGTTTCAGGTAATGTCCGTAGTGCAACGAAATAACGCATGACGCAGTTAACTGGTAGTGCGATATACCCTGCCCGTGCTATAAATATCCGCTTTGTACGTGTAAAAAACATTTGGTAAGAAACCAATTTTGGCATTCCTTACGGCAACGGATATACCATATTAACTTCCGGCCTATAAACACTGACTAAAATCAAATATCTCGCTGTATTGTACATCATTAACATTTGCTTAAATTAAATTACGTGTTAATATTTTTATTCACTTGTGTTTGTATAAAGAGTGTGGCACTTAATGTTCTTACAAATACAGAAATGTAGTGGTCTGTATTTATGCACCATTTATAATGTTTATCGTCGTCAACGATAAGATGCCAACGAAAGAACGCTTATTAAAATGTGAAGATATTAACTGATATTACTGACTAGCTCAATTCCTCTGGACAATGATCATATTGGGAAAATACAGTCATCAAGTCATGTTTACTAGACATTGCGCTACGCTTTATGTAAGGAATTATAGGAATGAGTTTTTCGCTTTTTGTTGCTTTTTAATCCCCCTTTTTTCTAAAAGGGGTATATCTATCTCAATTTCTTCTGATGAGACTTTGAGTCATTGCATTGTTTGTCAGTAATCTGTACAAAACACATTTCGATGCCTTTTAATTACTTATCTCTGATTTGTATTTAAGCAGAGAAAAAATAAGAGTTATCATGACTTAAACATATTGACCTATTCAGTACATTTGCCCCCACTTCACAACCCGTTCACCTGTTAAAGTATTTCTACCTCAAATAGACACCGGTTTAATGACAATTTTGACCTCTCCGGATTCAAATTAAGCACACACCCCAGAATCAATGTTATCATCACTAAAAGGCATCACTAATCGGCCTTTTCAGGAAAATCGACGTAAACACAAATAATACTTTGTGTTCTACAGTTTACTTTCAATGCACAATTGTTGTTATACTGAGTTGTTTTTCATATTTATTTCGTTAAATCAATAGAAGGCTACATACCATAATTTAAATATTAGAACACGTTTGGCAATAATTATAGATACACACCAATGTCTATATGTATCAATATACATTATTTTACAAGGTTTCTTTTCCAAACCTCATGAATGTATCTGTTAACAAGTGTGGATAATATTTATAAAAATGGTACTATTCTTTTACATGCTTAATATTTTAAACATTTGTATTATCATATTATACAACACCAAATGAATGTACTCTACACCAAGAAATGCGTTTACTTGAAAGTGATATAGAAACGCCGAACAAAATCAGAAGACCAAAATTATCTTTTTAACGTAAAATCCACGTTTTCAAGTGCGTAAGTTTGTGTATACAGAAATATCTGCCTTCGTCTTTTGTCGCCGTCCAGTTTCATGAATATAGGTCATGTGGCATGCACGTGCCAATAAGACTCAGAGTCATTAGTGAAAATGTTTTGAGTCATTACCGTGCCATCTTCGAGCTCGAAAGGTGGTGCAGATAAATTCCTTATTTTTTTTCAGTTATTGAAATGAATGGGTAACAACAAAGGTGTGTTTCTCGCTTTGGACTATAATCACCCTAAACAATCTTGTCTCACTTGGCAAAGCAATTATGCGTACATTCTCAATTAAAAACAAATTCTTTTATGATAAAGGCATTAGGTTCAGTTGCGTTGATTACATATTTGCTAGAATAAACTCCTGACATCACGTAAATACAGATACTGCTTACATGTCCAATGATGATCTGAATAAACTGTTAATCGTAAAAAAAGCGTCAATCATGGTGGGAAGGAAAGTCCTTTGTTTCTCATCGAATAATGTCAGGAAAGGTTTTCGAAAATAGCGACATGTCCGTAGGTTGCCTCCGGTTGATTAAATTACTGTGAAGAAAAGAGTGTAAGTAAGTAATTGGCTTCAGAGGTAAGTTATGTGGTTCTCATTCAAAAGAATTCATAGCATCGTCATATCATATCTTTACAAAACATAATGGTCGACGAAATATAAATGTATATGCCAATCCGCAATACTGTACACGAGGAGAGGATTGGAGTTCACTGCATGCTGGAGAATTGTCAATAGTTTGTGTAAAAATACAACATCGTTCAAAATGTTTAACATCAAACCCGTTTCTAAATGTACACTCAGAGTAATATCAAAAGACCAAGCGGAGAAGTCTATAAGATGTGTAAGGATGAAGTACTTACATTGTTCTGTACCTGACTTCTTCGGCTCATTTAGGATTCTTAGGGATAAATAAATAAAGTTCAGGAAAAGTGGTCACTTTATATTATTGCTTTGTTTTATGAGCGACACAAAATATCTGCATCTTGTATGCAAATGTGGCAATATTCAGTGACATAAAGCATCAATATCAACAGCCACATGAACAATAACGGTCACCACAGAAGATATTTACAAAGCAACGACAACGACTACAACAACAACAATAAAGAAACAGTAATATTTTACACACGCAACAACAAGAACAGCAGCGACAACTACACCATCACCACAAATAAGATGATGATGATGATGATGATGATCATCATCATCATCATTATTATCATTATCATCATCGTCGTTCTATGTATTATTTACCTGAGCAATCTAATTCACCAGGGGATGAATTATGGAAGGACAAACAAGTTTCAAGGTTGTAACAGTAGTGGTCTCCACAGCAACCGTGATCTTCAATGAGGAGTCTAACACACAGGTAATGGTAATTATCACAGTGGTCGACGTCAGGTTTTATGTCAGCTACGGCATCGCTTATAGTAGTTGTTTTGTCTATAGGGATTATGTCTCCAAACAACAGACGAGTCTGGCTGGCGATGAACCCATTTGAGATCTCGTTTCCTTTGAAGTATACGATCAGTCCTTCAAAGTAGGGGTCGCCACAGAACGTGCCGTGTACAGCTACATCAACATCGAATGTTATTTTGGTAGAACGGTTTGGTTGATATATGATGTTATGTACATCTCTGATAACAAAATTTGTGACGTCTACGTTCCATCCTGTAAAGTAAAGCATATGTACGCCATTATAATATTAAGAACCAAAAGAAAACAATAACAGTATATAAGTAAATATAACTGTAATGTAATTTCATTATTCATAGAATCAGAGATACTGCATTTTTATCGCAATCAACACTATGATTAAATTTCGATGTCTTTATCGTCATCCTCAAGACCAACGTCAATAGTTTAAAAGCTCCCAAAACAAAATGGAAATTACATGGTTGTAAATGCAGATACCTACCTTGGACACTGAATTGTGCTGTGCAACAGCAGATCACGACCAATGCAAAAAAGCTCCTGTTAATAAAAGTAGAGGCAATAGTGAATAATTACGTTCACTAGGATCTCGAAAGCGCAAGATGAAATTACATCGCAATGTTCAGGTTTTATTCATAAGTCTGATTTACTTCCTGCGGTCATCTTTTAAGTCTGCGGATCTCCATTCAAAACTTGGTGAATATTTTGACTGAGTTCAACTTAAGTGCTCTTGCCTTGTACTACTCAAAAACATAATATTTGAGGTTACTTGCCATCATGATGCTCGATTTTTAACTTTTCAGGGAAATGTTTACTCTTTCAGAATAATGGTTTGTGGCGCTCTTTGATAGATATAATTAACCAAGGCGGACTGTCTCGCCCGGAAAAAACACTTGCTAGATTACAAACAAAACAAAAGGCTGTTGTCCTTCGACAACCCTCTTACAAATTTGAACACACTTGATCCCGAGGAATTTATCCCAAGCCATTTACAAGACTTGGCTTCGACTGTAACAAAGCCACAACGTTCGCTAATACATTTACAAATTACAATAGGTTAAAAATTAAAAAAAAGTTGCAGCTATTTAAATAACGGAGGATTTACTGCTCTAAAAACTGCTATCGACATCTCTATAATCACTACAGAATGTTTATACGCACGTCGTAAAAAGGTAGCATCGAACATCTGCTTGCTTAAACGCACTATACGGGTTAATCATTAAAAATATATTTAAGATTAATTTTATCGTCGCTCGAATTTTGGTTCTGTGATTTCTAAATACTATCACGTTCAAAACCTTTGTAGCAAGATAAAAATCACGTACCTTTCAATATCCATTTTCTGGGATATACAAATTTCTTCAAGTAGCAAATGAGGAATCTCAGATTTCAAACAGCCTTTACTTCCGGCGTTTCTTTCGAAGCAGTAACGGCACAACGGGCGCAATAAACAGAAAATGATGTTAATGCTTACAGAGAATGACGGAGACTAAATTGAAGAAAAGAACGTCAAATTATTGACTTCAACGCAATTATTCTCCGTCTGAATTACTGACAAGTTGCCAAGTAACTCTATGTCTGTCTGCGCTCGCTTGTCTTGATGAATAAGTGCTTTACGATCAATAAATTTAATCAAGATTTTAGCTATTAATTTATGTTTGTTTACCTATTGTACTAGACATGTTGAGAAACTTTTGATTCTATGTAGAATTAAGAAAGATAATATATAAATATGGATAACTAATGACCCAGTTCCAAGGCCACAATACAACAGCAGAGATGAACATCCGTAGAGCCCACACTGTCATTCTTCTAAAGTGATAGAACTCCAAAGTACCATATTCGGAGAGACGACATGCATGCGGCACAAAAAGCAACAGCAGTGAATCAAATGGAGCCACATAGTCCACCATAAGCCTGTCGGCTACCCTCACATCTAGTCTCCATTCAGAAAATGAGGCCTTTGTCCCATGTTTAACATGTTGAATATGTTATCAGGTATTTTACAATTTGTTGTGTCGGCCGAAATGCTACGGTAGCCTCTTTTTTGCCATGACCTCCATGACGGCATGTTAGTCACGCTCTCCCGTTTGAGTTTGATTGCTACGGCCACTACCAACATAAATTTATCCGACTAATGTGGCTACTACCTACCATTAATGGTTTCAGTACGCGTTACGTAGATAGTAAGAGAATTCTAGGACTTCATCCTTTGTGCAATGCCATTGCAAACCCTGCTGTCATTCATAATCACTGTAAGGTTGTCTACTATTTCAAGCATCAAAACTAATCTCAGGGACTAATAAGTTGTACAGCAAAGCTGCTAGTACATCTTGGCAAGCTTTCAAAAGTATCACAATCATTTGAAAATCCAATTTACATTCCTAGATCCGTAGCTACTGCTAATTTCAACACATGTGAAACGACAGTGGTAGTAAAAAGTGGCCGAAATTTATGACAAGGTGAGAAACACATTCCTTTCGTTTTTACTTGACTTTGAGTAAATGCGTTGTTAACCGCGTATCACCAGCTGTTGCCGTTTTGTTTACAAATACCTAAAATTTATGGCATCATGTGACGTTTTTACATAAGGCATGTGCGTTCCAAGGTTCTTTTGTTGACATGTTTACAGACACCGGTACAATATATTTAAACACAGTTTCGAGGTTACAGTTCTGTCGGGGAAAGTCCGGTCTCCGAGTCTCTATTCTTTGATTTTCCCAATGTCGAAACACTATAAAATGTTCTCCGCTTATCAGGCGACGAGTGTGAAGCATATTAATTTACAGTGTGCTCAAGTACAGTCAGCCATTATTTAAACGAGCAAGCCAAACTTACAAAAATAAACGTTGATGTTTTTGAAACGTGTTTGAAATGCTGATAGGGGTTTTAAAACGTACGTTTTAAGAGTGGTTTTTGTGCTCAGTCCCCCATTTTAGAAAAATCTGAAATGGGCTATGAAAGTAAATATAAACTTATGAGTATATTTTTTCTATTTAAAGGCCTAAAATATTACAGAACCCGTCCCCTCTATACAACTGACTTTGAATTGAGACTGTGAATATGTGGATATGAAAATGTCGGGATGGATCGTAAGATGAATGACATGCCTTTTGTTCAACAGACTTAGAGGGACAACTCTTATGGTGTTCTGGTATTTCAACGAGCATAGTAATAAATATTGTCATACAATCTGCCTTTCAGCAAGAACGTGGAAACTAATATCGGATTTAAATTCCTTCAACTTGTTGACAAACATTTTGCAAAGGGGTTTGAGCTTCATAAGATCTTTACAAGGCCAAGGTATCAAAAGGGGACAACACGGAGAAGGTCTACATCGGACTCACAGATAACACCTCGGAGACGCGATTCACTGATCACATGCAATCGTTCCGTAACTTAAGGTATCAACAGTCAACGGAGCTGTCCAAGTACATCTGGACATTGAAACAAAGGAACCAGATCTTTGATATTTCGTTTATTGACACAGCATCAAGTTACTCTAATATAAGCAAGTGATGCAATCTTTGTATATCAGAAAAACTACAAATTACCAAAGCTTACAAATCTACGCTGTTAAACAAACGCTCGGACGTTGGTTTCAAAATGTCGCCATAAAAATAATTATTATCTATCAAAAATCTATGAAATTTTAAAACCACCTATAAATAGAATGGTACGTCCCAATCATACATATATAAGAGCGTTGAGCTAGTATTACTTTGACTTCATCTGTCTAATGATTGCAGGATGCATGAAAATTGAGTAACAGATACCATTTCTTTGTACTTGAAGTAATTTTGTATATATATATATATATATATATATATATATATATATATATATATATATATATATATATATATATATATATATATATTATATATATATATATATATATATATATATATATATATATATTGACGAATGAACAGTGTCCCATGCGGGACTCAAACCCACAACCCCTATATACATTTCAGTTGCTCTACCAACGGAGCTGACGGAGCTGATGGGCGGTCTCTTAGATTGGGCCACTATTCATTTTACTGTGTGTGTGTGTGTGTGTGTGTATATATATATATATATATATATATATATATATATATATCTTTCCAATTTTTGTAACTTGAGACTATTGTCATCTTACTTGAAGGATGCCCTGCTTTATGCAATCAAATTATTCTGGGTTTTTTTTTAATATTCACGACAAAAGCATATGTGGGCTTAAATATACCTAAGGAATGGTGCTTCGTAAAGTCCCTTGATCACGCCTAAGAAGGAAGTTGTTGACGTCCCAAAATGCGGGGACGCATGCGTAATGAAGTGTAAACACTATGCAAAGTGTAGCATTACTTAACTAAAAATTTATTTGTACTATCAACGTGCTGAATACATGAGCTTTAGCTAAGCTTTAAGCCTTGCACAAAATTGATGTCAGCAAGGCGCGTAGTTGATATCGACCGTCGCCATTCATACATTAAACGCAAAGTGTTTCAATCCCTCAAGATAACCAATTTTCCGCTTTCTTTCAGAAAAATGTTATGAAGAGGCTAAATCTGCATGAGAAGTGGGTTGGTTTACAGTTCAAATCGTTTTGAAATTTTCAAGTCTTTAAGATGTGAAGTATTGTCACTAAGATATTACCCATCTAATAAGGATATTTGTAACCGAAAAGCTTAAAATCAAGTTCATAAATGTTGTAGAGATTTTCCATCTGGTCAGTGGTCAGTCGACTGAAGTAAGAATGAAGATTTTCTAGATTTGAGCTGTTTGTTTTCTTCGGTTGTGGGGGATAAACAATGTCGTCCGGGGCATTGACCCTGTTTAACACGTACTTACTCTCCTTGGCGACGTTTTCAAGTTTTCCTATGAAATCGAAGGGAAAAGGCATGGCCCACAGTATAGGTGCTGTGCAATGTAGTGTGGGTTGAAGGATTTTGGATTGTCATCGATGACAGATCGCACAAATTCTTCCCAGGTCACGTCATCACCCGCTTCTAGACTGTGATTGGTTGGATTTTTGCGATATCGTTTGATAATGTCTATTCTTTTTTGTTTGAGGTACAGATTGCTGGCGTCTACATTTTCAAACTTACTTCTGTACGCAGACAGAAGTCTTGCGAATGGATGACGTACGAACATGAACGAGAAGTAGGATGGATAATGATATTTCTCATCTCTCTTCAACGCTGGAACCTTGTGAACATCAATACGCGACTTGGATTTAAGAAGTTCCTCAACAGATTTCGCCCTCCCTGTCAGAACACATATAACTCTCATCCAGGAAGAAGAACCGACTTTTGGTGTGTTGCAGTACATAAACCTGTTTTCACGAACATTAATCAATTTACCCGTGCATCTGAATACAGTTCTATTCCGCTTGGCCTCGTCACAGACCTTTGCTAACAGTGACTTGCGTCGAACTTGCTCATCTTCGATCCGTTTTCTCTCCGAGTGTGTCAGTGTCCTGGCAGTGTGATTTTCCATTATCTGGGAAATAGTGGATAGTTGGAAAAGTAAAAGCAATACAATGTGTACATGAAAGTGTGACATGTTTATGTTGAAGACAAAACATACAAAACGCCAAAACTGATTTTTTTTTGAATGTACACATAGACAATGTAATAGGTAACGAGGCGACCCTAGCATTTTTCTTAAAGCCACAGTGGCTGCAATTCCACGCAGTATTTTCATTAATTTATTTTCAAACCAAAGTTGGTTTGTGCAAATGTGCTAACTGAATGACGTGTATAGAATTTACGCTGTTTTCAATCGGACTCGCACTCACGAGATACGACAACCAGTGATCTAGCAGAGACGTAGCATACACAACCGCTCGGCCAAATCCCAGCTCTCAAAAACAGTGGTTCGATAACCCAACTTATAGTAGTTATTTTTTTCTGTGACCCCTCCACACATCGTAGAGCCCAGAAGCACTCACGCTCGTACGCTCACTATCACACGTCGCACAGAAACTTTTATCGAAGCGATAAAGTATCACTGCTCGCCGATTTGGACCATGCATACACATTTTAACAGGATAAGTAATAAACGGGTGCCGCATTCGTAAAATGGCACCCCGAAGGAAAAGTAAAAAATGCAGTACTTCGTGCTCAAACACGCCATTGTCCTCCAAGAAACAAGCATGATGTAATTTGCTTCAATGCACAACACACGATGGCTGACATTTCGTTATTGTAATCTTTATCCCCTCTGTCATTTGATTAGATTTTTAAAACAGCGGGGAATCTAAAATGATTCGCAGTATTTGTGGCTTTAATTGATGTCGTCTGCAGCAGCGAATTTGCTCTGAAGAATATAGGTCAGCTGTTAGTACGATATTTCATGCTACTCGACATTTCAGCTAAATCACATCAAAGATGGCAGTTGTGATAATGATAGCAACAAACCACCATAGCGAAGGACATACAACTTGGTTATGACACTTCAGGCCATATTAGCACTGTTTATCGCTAATGCGTAGACGCTATATATGGACTAGTTCAAGTACCGTGGTTCTGTAAAACGTTTTTAATTTATTAAATATATAAGCTGCTGGCGTGTTTTACCTAAATGAGAATTTCAGTGGGCTTAGAGGATTCTAAATTTAGCTAACAAGACACTTTGACCACTGTTAATATAGAGAAATGTTTAAATTAAGTTCAAGGTAAATAAACCAACCCTTGACTCGATATTAACTCTTATATAAAAAGGCATGCTAGCTAAGAAGACGTTTGACAGTATATCCGTCCCATGGTAGAGAAGGATACGCAGTAAAACAAGCCAAAATCACACAAGTGAATTTTACACTTAGTAGATATAACTTTGATCCTCTCAAATATTAAGATTACTTGACAGATTGTTTTACAAATAAACCGTGCCATGACTAAACACAAACAATAACACTTTCGTTAATATTCATAACCAAAACACAAAACATTATGTTTAAACAATTTTACATACAGAATAAAAAAAATGTCCCGTGTATGTGTCCCCTATTATCACCATTCCAGCAAAGAAAACTCTGTCCGGGCTGTAATTAATTAACAGAAGTACCCTAATGTCCGATATAAATGCTACTAACACTGCTGCAATAGTTGACAACCAAATGAATTCCAATTCCCAGCCCGCATAATATGCGTTTTGAACGATT
Organism: Ptychodera flava; assembly: GCF_041260155.1. NCBI lineage: Eukaryota > Metazoa > Hemichordata > Enteropneusta > Ptychoderidae > Ptychodera > Ptychodera flava. Next base: position 18,575 of record NW_027248403.1, read on the forward strand.
TGGAGATCATTCTAAAGATTGACATTTCTACATGCTAAGACAAAAACTACCACCCAGCTGCCCTATTCGCGCATGCTCATATGAGAATAAAACTGCTTCGTTGTTGTATACATGTGGATTCTTGTCCCGACTAGAATTCAAATGGACACAATAACAGTGCAGTTTACCGCATGGACAGCCTAAAAATACAGGATTTTTTAACATATTTAGGAAAGTAGAAAAAAACACTTGACATTGGCATACAAAATAAAAAAAAAGTGAAAATAAATTATCAGGAGGTAGTGTACTGACCTTTTAAGTGAATATAACAAAACACATACAACACAGTTAGACATGCCGAATTACGGTGAATATTGTCGATGTTACGCTTACAGTTTCAATAATTTGATGTTTGTAGAACGTAGCATCTGATGGTGACATAAAGCAATTGTACGAGACAGTCCTACAAATTAAATTTCCTCATTAATAAAATTAAACTTCCGAATTACACAATGCACGGGTGTGAATATAATTTGAAATTACATATATGACAAAAACGAGAATTATTTTAACCCTAAATTGATACACAGTAATATGGACAAGCTGCTACCTCACGATAATGCTAGAGATGCCTAATACCCTAACAAAGCAGTGATGACACCACTAATCGGTATTTTTACAGAGCACGTGTGTTAATGATATAGTGATATGACGCGATGCTAGTGAAACCTTTCCATTATTAGTTCCTACTGACCGGGCAAAACTGTAATTCATAAGATACGCAAATAAGGTTGAATAGATACGATTGTTCCTTTTTACTTAAACTTTGGTCTCATTAGTTAAGAACTTGATGATTTTGTAGCTGGTTAAAAATAGAATCATGATTATGTCGTTATGCTCGGAAAATGGTTTTGTCATATTATTTCCTGGATTTCCTACAATTTTATTTGGCATGTACGTATGCCATACCGTGAAATCAATAAAGGGTTTAAATCGAAGTTGTCGCCAGCATCACGCATGTCGGAGACGATACGTGTTGCTTTTGTTTCACGATGAAATTGTACAACATAATCATACTCAAATTATGTGCCTAAAATCAACAGTGCACTATATATGATTTCCTAAATTCAAAACAATCCAAAAACTCCATCCCTTAAAACAGAACAACTTTTAGAATTGACCACGCTCATTTTCTTGTGTGAATAATTATGGTATCCGTCTAGTGTTATGCCAATACTGTATTAAATATCGTATTTTTGACTTCCATACCGCATGGTATTACGGTAACTCGAAACCTACGTATTATAAGTAAATGCTCTATCTGGTTTGAACGGACAAAATACGTCACCTGTTCAAGTAGCGAAGACATTAGCAGTCAGGAATCTCCACCCTTAAAGGAGTTGTTGAAAAAGTTGTTGCACTTCGTTTGTGCACGACCCCTCCACACGCTGTAACGTTTAATAAGCCCTCCCGCATACATACTTGCTATAGTATATCGTACACAAACACAATCTAGTAAGTTAACTCATTGCTAATGATGACTGAAAATCGTTTACGTGAAATGAAGAAGAAAGGGAATAAACTTTGTATGTTTTGAAAAAATGCGGCATGTTTGCGTATGTTTTCACAAACATTTCTGTGACACTTTCATTGTTAAAGATAACATACCTTTCTTTTGATTGGTTTTATATCTTCATGATCATTTTGTTGTCTGCTCTTCGAAGGAACTTCTTCCTCTTTGACTTGATGTTTCCTATATGGCGGGACATATGGCTTGAACTGACCTGCACAACAACAATGATGTAAAGCTTTTAGTTTTACAGGCTACGATCTTTTGAATTATTCGTATATTTATTGATTGATCGATCGATTAATTGATTAAATTATTTTTCATTTATTTATTTATCACGATATCACCCTCCCCGACCTCGATGAGCCAAGTTCCATATTGCGTTCAGTTTAGCTCGGTTGAATGGCGTTTCATTCAACATAAATGGACTGCTACTGCGAGTCAGAATTTTATCAGTGATTTTTAAAACAAATAAATTCCACCCATTCCATGTTTATAAATAAAAATCCAATGAAAGGAGCCTTAATAGCATTACAATAATTTGCTGCACGTTTCAAAGAACCTCCATTATTTATTTCTCAACCATTTTTCTAAGACAGACAAATGTTATGATGGTATGGTAGCGATAACTATTGGTGATTCCTATCACTTTTTGTTGGTTATGACAACCATAGTTTCTTGTTTAACTCTCTAAAGCATATTTAAATACACAGTATTCAGCTTATGAGCTTGGCCTACACACGTGTAGGTTGCATTGTCGTTTGAGAAGGTGAAGGCTGGAATTTAAATGTCAACAATGATAACAATGCATTTTAATTGTATAGACGCTATCTCGACAAGCTGTGCTTTACAGAATGCAAAACGAAACTGTCGCTGACATTAAAACGAAACTGATGCAATATTCATCAAAGTAACAGCTACTGGCTCTTTAAAAGCAGTGTACTGCGACTTTGTTCTTAATCTGTAAGGTGTACATGTAGGTACAGACGACACATTAAGGTAGAATGAGCCTCGGGAACACACATATTGACGCTCAAATTTATACGATTCTTTTCCAATCTACCACTTTTGGGCTCATTTCACAGTGCTATTGGTGTGTCTTCTTATATACCATACGTGGGGAGTCACTTTAAAGCTCTTGGAGAAAGAAAATACTTATCTGGCCCAGGGAGCCGTCATTATTTATGGCCTGGGGTTGGAGGAATCTGAGGGGGGTGTCACTCAAAATGTTGAAAGCTACAAGGGTCGTTGCTCAAAATGTGGAGAGAATGAAGAGGGTTTCTAAATGTTCGGCGCTAAATAGATTAAAACACCTCTCAGATTGCCCCATTGCACACATCAGTTTCTCAAACTTTTCCATGCGAGAGGGGACATCCCCTTTCGTGCTCTCCCATTTGAGTGTTCTAACAATTTTACTTCAATTGACTGCACTAGACTACACCATTGCACACATAAATTTCAAAATTGTTCACAGGATCTAGGACAAAACTAATCAATTGTGAATTCATCCTTTATTATCACGGACATATATTTTAACTGACTTTAGTTTAAAAATTACACATTTGACAGTTAACCGCATACAGGCTTTTCTTTCGAAGCGGGCAGCTGGAAAAATTGCACGGCTGGCGAGGTTGCAAACAGATAGTGAATGGCTTAAAAACACTGAACTGACCATTTGTACTCTGACATCGTTTACAGGAATGAATGATTTTGCAAATGACACAAGAAGGTCGCAGATTTTTCATTCCCGCATATTCTTTAGTCTTCAATCTCTGGCAAACTGAGAACTGTCTTATTACAATCATTGTTTGGTTGTTGAATATTGTGACTCAAACACTGGTCATATAAAAATGTAATAAAATATCAGTGGTCAGTGTCATGTTCAAAGAGTTTTACTAAGTGCAAAATAAATTGAAACACCTGTCAAATTGCACCATTCCATATATCAATTTCTTCTCATGTCATTCCAGCTTTTGTCCAAACAAATTTTGACGTGATAGCTATCCGGTTGAGGCCCCGAGAACCGGATATCCACTACGTGTATGAATATTCAGCGTAAACGAGGGTAATAAAACTTCAAAGAATACGTCGGATCAGGCCGGCAGGAAGGCAAGTAAATTATCTCATTTACTCCCTAATTCGACACTTGGCTCTTCTAAGTATTTCTCTGCACTCCCTCCTGGTGAGTCCACAACGACTGGATTTTCGGTAGTTTGAGAACGGCGAAACCTAACGATGTGTCTATTGTCTATTGAGTTGAAACGGATACTAGCAAAGTGCATTTTATGTGGTAAAATACCCAGCTCGCCATTTTTGGTCGATAATGAAAATATTGCGTTGTGACACATAATATTTTCGAATATTTAAGTCCCAAAGTCCACACCTGTTATCCATCCACGTAGAAATAAGGCCTACGCTGATTGTCTTTCAGAACTATACAATTACGGTTTTTCGTGAATGTTTTATGACCCTAAAACTTCTTTTGTAAATTTTATGTTTCGTGCAAATGTCAGACTAGTGTAACACAAAACCGCTCGGCAAGTGGAGTGCCTCCAAGCCATAAATCTTCAATTGTTGTCCTCAAAATACCAAACACGTAGACGGGTCGTTGCGGATAGCAAGATATATGGCGGAGGATTACCTCAATTAATCAACGACTTTGCACTATTTCATTACTTTATGTTATGATGAAGTATTGACGTTTTATCCTTCGATCAGGATAATTATATCAAATTATGTTGAATCATTCACGTAACCTTTCGACAAGATTAACTCTTCTGGTAATGATAGCTGCTTACAGCGACCGGTGTGTCAGTAATTGACGAAATCATTTTAATAAATTGTTCGGTATAAAGAGATGAGATCGGTAGTAGTAGATGCAAGGGTTACTGCAAGTATCACTGATCGAAAGAGAATAATTAACATGACTCATATCTGTCCAGTTCCTGGTGATAATAGTGAACTTTTCCGTGATCTAATCAGAGAATATATTTACCCTATATGCACTTGTTATAAACATCTGAAAGAGGGGCTTCAACAATAATGTTTCATGACATTAATTTTGCAGCTCTTAGTGTGAAGGTACACCGCGAAGATACGAGAACAACAGGACCACGCCACTCCACTGCCACGATATAGCGCCACTGTTACACGTTGTAACCCCCCGACACACACCTTAGGGAGCGTTCAGTTATTATGACCGGGAATGGGCTCGGAAAATTCTTCCTGTGCATCAGTCAAAATAAGTGAAACCACTCTATCCATTGCACCAAAGTAGAGATGGCCCCCTTTTAAAATGACAAAATTTCATGACACCCCTCCATTGCTTGAGTAAAGCTGAACGCACAAACAACTCTCGATGGAGGGGCGATAGAATATTTTTAAAAAATCTTAGATATTTTCAAATGACCAGTCTCCTAAGAAACTCACGATATGTTAACGTTCAAGTGTCCCCTTCTGACTTGCTATAATTTTGAAATCCTCCTCAAAGGGATTCGACAGAAATTACAGGTGGGTCGCAATATTTTTGCGCAAGGGTTTTTGAAGGGCAATAAAATTTGATGCATGCCTTTGGTTGAGGGTCACCATGTTTAGCTCATCTATTAGAAGGTAAACTGTGGCTGATATAGTGTATCTTCCTAATGTATCAAATCGTTAGACATGGGGGTCTATTGGGCACACAATCTATATCCGTACATTCACATATATTTGATGATTTATGTAGATGTACTTTGCTTGCAGTTTAAGCTAAAAGTGCGTGTGTGTACAACAATTTGGTGTGTTGGTTTATTATATTGATAATGTTGATTCACTATATATTTTAGTCTATGAGAATATTATGTACTACTATTTCAACACAAAGCTAGCGATATCTTTGCATCTATAGAAATTTGATAATTAACATAAATGTGCTTGATTGGAATAGGTGTATATGTAAAAAAAAGATTTTTGAATTCACCGAACCGAAATGTTCAGTCACTATACATTAATTGGAGTGTATGATAGAAAACTGAATATTTTTCCAAATGAAAAACTTGCTATACTTGTACATATATCGACGTTGGATATATAGACGCTGGCTAATAAACATAATTGTACTTGATTAGATAATGATGGTCACAAATGTATATTTTGTGTACAAGACAGTTTAGTTTGGAACTTCAATTTTTGTAATATTTTCAATGCCAAGCTTACTATACTTGTGCGTATAAAGGAGTTGGATAATGGACATATTTGTACTTAATTAGAATAGGATGGTTACAAGTGTATATGCAATAAATAATGTGATTTTGGAATTTCACCGATACTGTTGATTCACTATACAAGGTAGTCTATGATAAATCTATATTTTTTTAATATACAAATAACAATATCTGTGCATTTGTGGATGGTAAGTTACTGATATGCATTTACTTAATTAGACAAGGGTGATTACATGTGGATATCTGTGCAAAAAAATTTGATTTTGGAATTTCACCGAAAATTTTGACTCACTATATATGGTAAGTTATATGAAAACTACGAATATTTCTTTCAATACAAAACTAGCTGAATCTGTGTATTTTTTGACGTTTGATTGTTCATTTTAATGTACTTGAATAGTCTAGTGTGGCTACAAGTGGATGTGCGTGCAAGAAATTAGATTTTGGAATTTCACCGAAATGTACATTCACTATATATGGAAGTCTATCAGGAAACTTTGAATAATTTCTTTTCCAATACAAAACCATTTAAATCTGTGTCTTTATAGACGTTTGATAATTCATTTTAAATTAATCGATTATACTTGGGTGGTTACAAGTGAGTGTGTGTTCAAAAGATTTGAGTTTAGAACTTCACCAAAATGTTGATTCACTATACGTTGGAGTGTATGAGAAAACTATGAATAATTTTACAATGTTAAGCTAATTAAATCTGTGCTTTTATAGGGTTTTGACGATTGATATAAATGTACTCGATTTAAAAAGGCTGTTAGAAAGTTCAGATGTGGACGGAATTACACCTAAAAGTATTATTTTATTTTTCATGGTAGTCTACACGTAACTGTTAAATATTTTCCCTGACAAAATTGCTATATCTCTAATATGTAAGTAATAGGAATTGTTTATTGCCACCAGGAAGCTCGATTTACAAGAAGACAAGCCTCAGAGTTGCCACGGCAAGATGTTCATGTAACAGATAATTAATTATACTTTTATTCCGATTTAAAGTTAAATGAATTCAGACAATGGAATCATGCAGCGAATCATTTTTATTTCGCAGAATATTTTTGAACACTGAAACTGCTTTTTTACGGGATAGATACTTATGAAAGTCCAGTGAGATTTTAAGTGGATTAAGTTAATTTTGCCTGTGTCCTGCCTCGGCCATAATAACTAAACACCCCTTAAGGCTGCTGTGCTATGTCGTACATTATCCTAATCCTGAAAAGTACAGTTCGTATGTTTTGTAGAGCTTAATTATATTGACTATTAGCTTGCTATGGCATATAGTGTCGCATTTTAGGTCTAGGAGAGATAAGATTCCAAAATATACACATAGACTTAACAATTCCAAATCCTGAATAGTTGCGTCGATAATGAATGAATTCTGTCAATTTTGGACATTATTCGAAGTTTAGTCAAAATGACATGGCTTTGCGAAGAAAAATGTACATCATTCTCGTTCATGTCTAAGCGCTGGATGAAAGTATGTACACGATAAGTCCAATATAACATGTACATCACTTCCCTTTTTAATGTTAGTTGGATAGGAAACTTCATGGCCATTTTTCATAGAAAAAATATTTTTTACTTCTTCCTTCCCTTAAGGTATGATGCGCCTCGGGGATAGATTGTTGAATTCTTAAACTTTTACACAATTCTGTTTGTCTTAATTTATGGTGGCTCATTTTGCAGCAGTATATAAATTTTCCACTGGCGTAGTTTTGTGATCATCTGGGATTTTATTTCTGTGATAAGGACAACATAGAAATGGCGGCCATTTTGTATTTAAAATGTTGTTAAATATTTCGTTGTTTCTCTAGTAAAATTTTCTCGGTGGCCCTGATATTTTCCCCTTAATTTTGAAAGAAAATGGTTGAACGTGTGCTCTAGCAACGCTTGAGCAGCATTTTGATAACAGAGACGAATAACAAAAATATTTTATAACCCATTAAAGATAACACACATGGTAGAACAAAAGGTATGGTTGTAACTCTCTCTCTCTCTCTCTCTCTCTCTCTCTCTCTCTCTCTCTCTCTCTCTCTCTAATATGTCAAGAGTATGTTCCATGTCGATGCAATTGATAGAAGTGAGAAGGTTTAAATTGTAAAATCAGACATTGTCAGTTTTCTTACCTTGAAAGTCTCGTTGATACACTTGCCACATCATAAAACAAACCAACAAACACACGATCAGTTGTGTAACGTACTTTAGAACAGCCGCCATCCTCTAACTTTAAATATTCCCCAATCGATATTCTTTCCGTCTGACCACCCTAAATGCAACATATGGCAGTGAATCAGAAATGTGCTGTTTACATGATGATATTGTAAATATATGAAAGCCGAGCAATCGATGGATAAAAATAATTCGAAAGAGGTGTAAAACAACGGATGTTTCGGGGAAGCCATTCGTCAGCAACTAAAAAACTGAGGAGAGGGTGTAGAGAAATACCTAGAATATGTCACGGACAGAAACTTAAGACATACGGCAAATTAAAGCACTACACCTGACATGAATACATTAAAGTAAAGACCAATCACAGCATAGCAATATATAATGCATTGAATTGAATGTTCATGCACAAGTTGGAGAAATACCAGCTGGCAAATCAGGGTTGTTGGAACAAGATCACCTTAGAAATGTGGTTGATATCTCAGTATAGCATGTAAAACCTAACCCAGGAAGAGACTCTATCTTCAACTACACCTCCATTAACTCATTCCCGACTCAGCAAAGCGTCCAAAAATCATCTGCGATGAGTACTAGATAAACAATGGTTGTAATATGAAGAGCTTAGAAACGAAATATAGCTAGAGAAAAGAAATATTAATGTATCAAAAAAGAAAGTTATTTTCGAAGAAATAAAAAAAATATATAAAATGCCCATCAGCTGTAACTCTACGAAATTTGTCCAACCTCAAGGTAACTCCAATTTCATTAGATATTCATTGCAATCTACAAATTGAACGATATAGTCATTAACTATGCCTCAACAACATTTCTTTGTGGCAAAATAAGCAAGAAAGTGAACAGAAATTTGTTCATTTTAAATTTCCCGCTTTTTTAAAAATCTTGCTATATTAGGAGAAAACAGAGATTTTTTTGTCAAAGTGTAGCGACTCCCTTTCCACTCCTTTCAGTGGGTGTCACCATATTGTATTTGTAAAGATTCAAATGTTTACATGCACCATTTACGCTGTTCATCATGTAGTTGTATGGAGGTGGCCATATTTGGGTGCGGCAACCGTTTATTATTTGTCTCACTGAGAAACTTTCCCAAGCAGTCCTACTCAGTGGATAATTATACTTGAGTAAACATCTTTGAGCAAGATCATTTCTATGAACTAATTTTAATCTAAATATGAATTCATGAAAATAATGTCAAAAGTTACAGCTCACGTGCCTTTAAGCACGTGCCCGTCTAAGCTCCGTTGAGAAGGTAAACACATAATATCCCTAAAGAGGCGCGATGGTTTGTACGGAAATAGCGAAAATACTGAAAGATTGCAAATGCATAGTGCTCCTCTGCTTAAGGGCTGGCAAATTATCATAAGACTTTCCTTTTCAGACAAATTTAGAACAGCAGTACAAAGATTAAAAATGTGTACCACGTTTCATAGTCACTGTACGCACAATATCCACAACGACCCTTACAACCTTGTTTATAGCTATGAAGCACATAGTGGGCGTTGGCAGTTGGATTATTTGCGGCAAAAGTTAGCAGCCATTCAAGGCAAAAATCACACAAAAATTAATGAGTGTGAAACAATATGCAGGGAAGCACATTATTGTCCAATATTCGTAAACGTAACGGCTAATTGTGTTAGGGACAGATTCTTCTATAATCGCACCTTTTATAACTATTCTATTTCGCTTGGGAGAACAGCGGTTCTCTTTTAGAATTATTTGTGTATCCGGCCCACCTGATACCAATGTAATTTCATTTTACGGCTGTCTCGTGTCGACGATGACACAAACGACTGAGGATTCTTTCAAATTTCAGAAATTTACAAAAGCTAATTTATTACACCATCATAGTTGTTATCCCTTGTTGTTGTTTGGATCACAAATAATAGCGAAAACGTCCAATGATATAGCGTTTGCACCGGTTACCTAAAGGTCACAGAAAAATCGAATTTGAACATTTTGCACGCTACTTAGTATAATTCTATGTTTGGTAAATAATTTTCATGTGAGAACAAAGTATTTAACCGCGGCATGGAAAAATCAGAATCCTCGTGAACATGGCCTAGAGCGTCAAATATCAATGCAAAGTATTGTTAACTGATTTCATGACATCTTAAATTCATCTGTAAAATGAGCATCTTGTTAATCATAACGTTTGATTAGGCATTTTCCGAAATGTATCCTTCTTTTGCTATTTCATTCATAAAAAATTATATCGAACAGTGTCTAAAATATTTAGTATTTGGCATTTGTACGTCAAAATATCATTTGCATATCGTGAAAAATGTAAAATAAATTTAAAATATCTGTCATACTCTATAGATATGTTATACGTTTTAGATTATTCTGGACAAACTCGGACTTTTATTGGAGAAAAGATTTGCTCATTGGACATGATACTTCGTCGTTTTTTATAACATTTTATACTTTGCTAACCCCGTCGGTTGCCTTGCGTCTCTCTTAAGTGCCAACAAGGTACTTGGTAAATAGATAGCAATGAAATTGTTTATCTACGGTTTACCTCGCATGACACATTTTGAAATGGTTGCCCAGAAAATTGTCTTTGACGTTTGTTACAGATAGAATAGAAGAGAAAGCGATGTCATATTCAGTATTGAGTTTATCGATGATATGCAAATGAAATCAAGAGAGCGAATATTTGTATTGAAGTGTTCTACAGCGTGGGACTGCTTTTTTATGGGAAGAGAAGAATGTGTGTCTTGTAACTATCTAACCTCATTCAATTCAATTAACGCTGTATCTGTAACTTTTTACCTTTTAAGTATCGATGACTGGTGATAATTTGCATTTTTATGAATAAATTATTACACTTTTGTATGAAAGAGAATGTTTTCACAGACCCTGTGGACGAATAAGAGAAAAGGACACCAAGGAAATATCAAATCGCATCGTGCAGCATTCGTGTCCTTTGTTTTCTTACACTTCCATATTGTCTTGTTTGAGTTTGCGCGTCTGTTGAGCTTCAAAATGATTGTTTATTGCTTTTCGAAAAAAAATTACAGATGGAAACGGTCGGTCACACATTATGGACATATAAGTTGATAGGCAGTACATGCAGCCCAATACCAAAGACGTAATAAGGAATAAAGAACCTTGCCCAATAGACAGAAGATCATGCTCTTCCTCAAATCATCTTCCCCGGTTACTGTGTCATGTACAGACTTCATAGGTTTCGAGCTGAAACATCTGAGAAAGCGAATCAGATACCCTAACCCTTGACATTTAGAAGTGTATCCATCACCAGCAAGTTGCTGTAGTTATATAAAGGGCGTCGGAACGAGAATTAAATAGAAGAAAAATAAAAGTAATAATGCCACATACCATAAACTTTGTACAGGTACAGTGTGAAGTAAAGGAGAGCAACTAACACGGCTTTCCTGTAAGGTAACGCAGAGAAGGATAACCAAAAACTAGCCCCCCAGTCGCCTAGCTTTTCTTATCACAGTGCTCGACGTCAAGTTTTATGTCAGCTACGGCATCGCTTATAGTGGTTGTTTTGTATTTAGGGATTGTGTCCTGAAAACCAAGACGAGTTTGCCTGGCGACGAATCCATTTGAGATCTCATTTCCTTTGAAGTCTACTATTAGCCCTTCAAAGTATGGGTCCCCGCAGGACGTGCCGTGTACATTTACATCAACATCAAATGTTATTTTGGTAGCGCGGTTTGGTTGATATTTGATGTTATGTACATCTCTGATAACAAAGTTTTTCACATCTATGTTCCATCCTGTAAAGTAGAGTATTATACTACATAATGATATAAAAAAACAAAACAGGGCATAAAAGGAATAAAAATAAATGAATAAATAAATACCTTCATCAATAATTTAATTTGTTCAAAAAATTGGAAGATTTTGAGTGCATTTTTATTGCTATCAAAAGACACTGTTAATGTTTTCGTCTTAATCAAATCTAAGATTACATTTTGATGTCCTTATTGTCATCATCAAGATCAAAGTAAATTGTTTAAAAGATCCTACAACCAAATGCAAATTGCACAATTATAGGTACCGATACCTACCTTGGACACTAGATTGTGCTGTGCAACAGCAGATAGCGACCAATGCAAAAAAGCTCCTGATAATAAAAGTTTTGGTAATAGAAAATAATTTCACTGTTTTTGACCCCTGTTAAAAACTGCTAATTACGTATTTTTCGAATTTTTCGTGAGGGCGCTCTGCAATACACATCCGGGTATCCCCTGCAGTAGCCCGTTTGGCTAACATTCACAAGTGTGTAGTGTTTTCTCGTTTCTCGTTTCTTCAACTTGTAGTATTTTAAGAAGCGACCATATTTCAACATGCCTGGTGCCAGGAGAAAGGTGACGAAGCCCAAAAACAGTGTATTGAGTCAGCTCGAATGCAGCATCAGAGAGAAAATAATGACGGCTCCCTAACATCAACAATTTCGACATTTAGAGGCAATTGAAATAATAATAATATTTTGCCTTTATTTCCACCTCCCACCCTTGCCTTTTGATGCACTTGTTATTTGCATATTTTTCGAGTTTCTATCCCGTACAGTTACGTCTAACGGAACTTTGCTGAATTGTAAAGCGAGCCTGAAACGCTTTGCACTTTATAACAGGTTCGATGTAGAGCCACTGTCAGATTTTGTTGTTTCTCTTTCATTACGTGCTCTAAAGAAGGAACTTACTTGCCCTCCAAAACATAAGTAACTTCCTATTACACCAACCTTACTTTTACAGTTTGCACGATTCTTAGACTTTGATAAACCTGTGCATGGAGTTGTTTCTTAATTGCCTTCTTCGAGTTTTCAGTCATTGCCTCATTGTTGATGTTAGGGGGCCGTCATTATTTCCGGCCTGGGGGTCGGAGGAATTGCTTTCGAAACTCCAAAATTTCGAGTAACCCCCCTGCCAACCATGACGTGTTTGAGTAACCCCCCTCTCTGCTACAGAAATTTTGAGTGAACCCCCCCCCCCAAAAAAAAAAACAAAAAAAACCGGGAAAGTTAAATATCTATACAGTAAAATGAGTTGCTGCAGCGACAGGCCCTGTACAGACCCTGATTAAACCCTGTGGTACAGGCCTTTGTCGGAAAGAGGTTCCATTGCTGTGTCAGGGGCTGATGTACAGGTCTGTATCTAGTGCTCTGGTGACATGCACTTATTCCGTAGGATTTTTTTCAAGATGGGGAAGATGTGGTGTGAAAGCACCACAAGCAACCGCACAAGCGGTCGCGGGGGGGGGGGGGGGTCAGGAGCACCCGCATCCTGCCATTGGAGCTTTTGAAAAATAGAGATTAAAATGGTGTTTTTTGATGGCACTTGGGGAGTATTTTTTCAGATTTTTTTTCGTATAACAAACTCAAAGGAAAAGAAATCTTAGACAGTATTCCAAAACTTACATTCCAGTTCACTGATTTCAATTACATTTTTTGAAAACGAAAAAATAGCGACAGACGTACATTTATTCACATTTATTATTTATTATTATTTTCCTGCAATAAAAGACGGGTTTGTTGTCAAGGCATTCCACTGGTTTTAAACTTTATAGAATCAGAATAAGCTTGCTTTACAAATTTTCTTCTATCGGTAACCTATACAATGTAGAATATAGAAAGCAGACGTTTCTCATTAATGATCAGGCAAGTATATCAATCTTTAATCAGGAAATACTGAAAAATGTACTCAGTACTAGCCTCTAACATCAGGCTTGCCACGTCGAATAGCTGATCATTCTCATCTAAAGATCACAATAACGTGAAACACATAGTGTAATGAGATTTTAGTTTCTACTTGAAACCACCTATATTATGATATATATATATATATATATATATATATATATATATATATATATATATATATATATATATATATATATATATTATGTGTGTGTGTGCACAAATACCGGGTATGAATATACATATCTTTACTATTATTGTTGTATTTATTCGTAACTCCACTAAATGCTTCAATACATGTCAACAAAATTGAGTAGCCCCCCTTTCTTATTCTCCACTTTTGAGCAACCCCCCTTGTAGCTTTCGATTTTTTGAGTGAACCCCCCCCCTTCAGATTCCTCCGACCCCCAGGCCATTAATAAGGACAACTCCCTTAAATGGAGCAAAACGGCACGATTTGGAGAACGCTCGCTTTCCTTACAAATTTTTTGTATTGCAGGATCCATTTTATGTCCCCCCTCTGCGTACAGAAAAATGTGCCAGTTTATTCCAGCTGATAGCTCGTCGCATGCAATCTCAGTTCCTTACGGGACCCCTGGCAGTCTTATCCCTCTTTCTGCCCGGGTTTTCTGCGGTGCGTTGTCCTAACTCATCCCCCTTGCCGGCCTCTCCTCTAACCACTATTCAGGCTACAGTTTCGGGAGGGGGGGGCTGCTTACTCGCATTTCATTGCCAGGTTCCGTTAGAGTTACTGCGTATGCACGGCGACAGGGCTAGCAATGCTTACCGCCGTTATCTTTCCACACCTCTGGTTGATAGGTTCCATGTTACGCAGAGTATGTCTAAAGACATTTCCGCCGATTTCCTTTAAGTTGAGTGTTCCAGCCAAGGGTTTTGGTGAGTTTGGTAGGTTCGTGGGGAGTGGTTGTAAAGTTCCAATAAAAGCTCCCCACTTTTCACCAAAACCCTGTGTGTTAGCAGTTTTATTGTTGTAATTTCACTGTTTTGATCCCTTTTAAAAACTGTTAATTACGTACTATTCGAATACTGCATCAGGGCGCTCTGCAATATACATCCGGGTATCCCCTGCAGTCGCCCGTTAGGCTGGCATTCACAAGTTATGTAGTGTTTTCTCGTTTCTTCTCCACCCTCACACCCGGAGGTTCGTGGGAGTGGTTGCACAGCTCTAATCAATGCTCCCCACTTTTTACCAAAACCCTGTGTGTTAGCAGTTTCATTTTTTATTTATGTTCAGCAAGATCTCGATGGAGGAAGGTAAAATTACGTCATAAAGTTCAGATTTTATTTAAAAAGTTTGATTTACTTCTTGCTGTCAATGTTTAAGTCTACGGATCTCCATTTGGTCTAGTTCAACTTAAGTGCGGCTTTTGGAAGAAAATTTCTCTAGGGTTGTCAATCTTTATAAACTTTTAATTCTAGCTCTTGTATTTTGCTATTCAAAACAAAAAAAAACAAAAAAAAACAAAACAATACTTGAGGTTGCTCACCATCCTCAATATTTTACATTTCAGAAAAATGTTTTCAGGAATTTACGAATAGCATACTTTCTCAGAATAATGGTTTGTCGAGCTTTCTGATATATATAATTGATCAAGTCGGATTGTCTTGCCAGGAAACTTACCTACTAGATTACAATTACAATAGAAAACAAAAGGCTGCAGTACTTCGATACTCCTCTCGCAAACTCGACCCCACATAAATTGATCCCGGGATTGAGTTCCCGGAGTTTAACTGAATTCGGCTTAGGCTTTAACAGAGCCACAAAGTTCGGTGATACGTTTAAAATTGACAATAGGTGGCAAATCAAGAGAAAATTTGCAGCTTTTTACAAACTTGACTGAGGATTTACAGCTCTGCAAACTGCTAACGACATCTCTATAACAACTACAGAATGTTTATACGCTCGTCGTAAAAAAGAGCATTGTAGATTTCTAAATACTGTAAGGTTTTAAACCTTTGTACCGAGTAAAAAACCTTTGAATATCCATTTTCTGCGATATAAAACTTTTTTACAGTAACGAATTTGAAATCTTAGATTTCAAACAGCCTTTACTTTAGTTGTGTCTTTCAAAGCAGTAACGACGCAACAAATATAAAACTATGTTAATGCTTACAAAGAATGAGGTAGTCTAAATTGAAGAAAAGCATTTTGAATTTATTGATTTCAATGCAATTATTCTCCGTCTGATTTACTGAGAAGTTGCCAAGTTACTTTATGTCCGTCTGCGCTCGCTTGTTGAATAGGTGTTTTACGATCAATAAATTTAATTTAGATTTCACTAATAATTTATATTTGTTTACCTATTGTAAGGGATATGTTTAGAAAACGTCTGATTTTGTGGAGGACGTTCCTTTGTTTTCACTTAGAATTTTGAAGATTATCTATCAATACGGATAACTGGTGGCCAAGTTCCTCGGCCACAACACAACGGCAAAAATGAACATCCGTAGAGCTCATACTATCATTCTCCTCAAGTGTAGCACTCCCATATTCGGACAGACGACCTGTATGCGTCACAAAAATCTAACAGCAGTTAATCAAATGGAGCTATGTAGTCATGCAAAAGACATGCCGACCATCTTCTCATCTAAGACGTAATATTGCTACTCGTCACCAGTCAGAAAGTGAGGCTTTTGTCCCGTGTTTAAAATGTTCAAAATGTTTACAGGTATTTTACAATTTGTTGTGTTTGCCAAAAATAATGCGGTGACCTTCGATCTTGTCATAGTCTGCATGACAACACGTTGGTCACGCTCGCCCGTTTGATTTTTGTGTTACTGCTGCTACCAACATAAATGTTTCCGACTAATTTGACTACTACTAACCTAAGTGGTGTCAATACTCGTTACTTAGTAAGAATATACAAAGACTTAATCCACTGTCTAATACCGTCGCACACCCTGCTCTCATTCAAAATCACAAAAAGACTGTCTACTATTTGAAGCGTCAAAACTCATCTCAGGGACTACAACATTGCAAATGCAAGCTGCTAGTACATCTTGGCAAATTATCAACAATCGCACAATCATTCGGAGGTCCAAATTTACATTTCTCGATCACTAGTTAGGTGCTAACTACTGCTATTTGAAACACATTTGTAACGAGAGTAATAGTATAATTGGCCGAAATTTAGCACACGTTGAGAAACACATTCCTTTCGTTTTTACCCGACTTTGGCTAAAAGGCGGTGTTAATGCGTATCATCAATATCATTAGCTATCGCTGTTTTTACGAATTCCTGAAATGCATCGCAATTTTGACATGTACATAAGACATAAGGCTCCAAAGTTGTTTTTAGGACACCTTTTCAGACCCTAGTATAATAGATTAAAACATAGTTTCCAGATTTTTCATAACAGTTCTAGCCGGAAAACTCCAGTCTGTGATTTCCCAAATATCGAAACGGTACAAATGTTTTCAAATTATCAGGCGACGAGTATCTATCATGGGGATTTACAATATAAAAGAACAGTCGGGCATTATCGAAACGAAGAAGTCAGATTTAAAAAAAATCAAAACGTTGGTGGCGTGGTTAAAAACCTGGTTAATGTATTACTAATTTTGTTTCAAGGGGCTTTCAACGGTCGAGTTTGGAGTATTTTCTTCTTTGCTGCTTTAAAAGGTAAGTTTATTTCCCCTTTTTAAATGGATGTCTTGTAAGTGATAATAGCATTCAATTAACATTCCAACAGATTTTTAGTCTCGCATAACAACCCAGACAAATCATTGCGACGTTAGGTGTTGATACGGGTATAGAACTTTTATTGCCATGCCTATTGTATAAGACCAGCTAAAATACCTGCTAATTCCTGATATGTTGCTTTTTCAAATTTAGCTAGTACAGAGATTGCGAGGAAAAAAGTATTACACTGTCAGTACCTTTGAATACTGGAAAAAAATATGGAAAATGCAAAATATTTGTAAGGTTATCTCGGCAGTTTGAAATTTGTGTTTGTAATGCTGTAGTTGACGCATTGTTTTCGCTTCCCTAAACTTAAAAATACATGACGTCAGAGCGTTTTGGCGTGATTCTTGGCGATTATAAGTAGTCGAGGTTTCGCTTCTTCATTTAGTGTTGATTATCCCTTAATATTTCTGTCAACGAATAATCGTATAGTAATTTGTTTGACTATAGTTTGACTATTATCACCCGTCCTTTCTAAGATCAAGAACTTTGTAACCTAAATGAGGTGGTGTTCAACAATCAATTCCCGTCACCCTTACATCAATTGAATATAGTCCTAATTTTTTGCTATTTCACCATTTTCTCTTACCAGCTAAAAGTTAAAATGACTTCCATATTCCTGGCTGAAAGGTGGTCCTGTATCGGCGACACTGTGTCAGCTCTCAACTGTCAACTTGCAAGCCTTGCAGCACAAAACAGACAAAAGAAGATCTGCTGTGTTGTTTTGAAGGCAACTGAAGAAGAAAAGAAAGATGCTGCTGACTGTGGAGTTGAACTGATACTGCCATGTTTTAATAAGCATGTGCTTGACATATTCAAAGATGACAAACCAACGTCGGACTGGATTCTATCCCCTGAAACATTCTTTACAACTCTGTTAGAACTACAAAACGTTGAATATATTGTTGAACACATTCAGTCATCTCCATATTTCTGATATCGGCTGTTTTAAAAGATCGCTTTTTTCAAAGATGCAGATATTGTGTTGATAAATCATGACATTCCATCAGCAGATTTGAGACAGAAATACTTGAAATTTGCTGAAGCAGCAGAAGCAGTTTTCTCTGTAGGACCAGCTGTATTCAAGGAATACAACTTAATCTACAGAGGCAATGAGATTCACATAAACCATTTACTATATCTTCCAAGACCCGAGGAGGATTTCTTTGACCTGAATGTTGATCAGCAGCTCTCAGAACCAGATAGCGTAAAGCAAATATTATCAGTAATTACGGATAAAGAAGTGAAATGCGACAAGTACAAATTTCTATCTGCCGCAGTAGGCCAAACAGTAGTTGCATTGGAAAGTGTATACGGGGATATCCCGAAGTGGTTTGTTCGTATCTCATCACAAGTTGATCCCACTGACACTAAAAAGTTTCTGAAAAATAACCTAAAGTGTTCCTCCATAGAACCAAACACTCACTCCCTCAATAGCTCTCAGCAACAAGCTATTACAGACCTACAGCAAAGTAATGTCCTCGTAATACCACCCGATGAACATTCAGTATGGAAGCATTGCAGGCCATAGCTGCTGGATTGCCCGTGTTGGTGTCAAAGCGTACTGCAACTGCAGAAATCCTAGAGGAATATTTCAAGGCAGATGCAGAATATTTTTTGTATGACCCATCGGTTGATGGTGACTTATCAAAGCAAATTAACAAAATGTTGCTCAAAAGTGTGGAAGCCAGCCAAGCGATCACAGTTCTGAAGAGCAAATTGCAGAGTAACTCAGGAGTCACTGCAACTCATGAGAATTTCAAATCCTGTTTCATCAAGCATCTTCGGTCTTCTGCATTACAAGGGAAAGGTAAGGATCTATAAAATTGCGCGATACTGTAACCGATATCAAATGCATATATTGGACAGAATAAATTGTATCTGCTCCATTCTAATCTAAAGCTGCGGAACAACCTGAGTCACAATTGATTCTTTTTCAAGAAAAAGAAATCGTCTACGAAATTCTGGTTGATGCATTACCTAAGTATGTATAACTAATGAAATGTGTAGTATAACATCATCATATGTGTGATACCTAAGGCAACCACATGCGACAGAAAATATAGTCGGGTCGGAAGGTAGGGTTCCCATGCACCCCATGGATGTATTTTTTTAACCTACATTTTTGTAATCCTTAGGGTCTATATTTAATGAATTTTGATGTTCCCAAAATCAAATAGTGTCCCATGGGGTTCATTTGGCGCCATCTTTGACGCCATCTTGGCCGCCATCTTGGATTTCAACAATGGGGTAGGGGTCACGTATTTACCGCTCGACGGAAACAGAAACAATAAAATACTATAAACGTTACATTTTTAGAAAGCCAAGATCATGGCCTTTTCATTGATATATAACTTGATAGGGATAAATTAATATTCGAACGTCGATTAGACTTTATATCGGCCATTGACCGTAAATCGTAAAATTTGCTAAATTTCACACCCAATAATTAAGTTCCCGTTCCTCCAAACAATTTTTCATAAGGTATTTATATATTTTTTGGAAGAACTCAGTGCAATAAACAAGAAAAACAACATTAAAAGTATGTGTCTTGAGATTTAGTGGGTGCATGAGCTTGTTTTCTTATTACGCGGTATGCCATATATCCGTGTGTAACATAAGGGGTAGGGGTAATGTTTCCCTTTCTGTTTCGAATCATGAATGATGAAACCATAAAAATGTTACATTTTTTGAAAGTGCTGCATCAGACCTTTTTAAAAATATATAGATTTATGGGGAAAAGTTGCATATTTAAAAGTTACAAAGCTTAAACCTTTCGGTTTGTGTCGATTTTAAGTGATTTTTTAAGAACGAAATTACAACATATGGGGTAGGGTTAATGTTTCCCTTTCTGCCTCGAACCATGAATTATGAAACCATATAAATGTTATACTGTTTGAAAGCTCTGAAATAGGCCTTTCCAAACATGTATAGTTTTATTGGGAAAAGTTGCATATTTGAAAGTTACAAAGCTTATGCCTTTCAGTTTGTGTCAATTTTAAGTGATTTTTTGAACAATATGCACAAAACAGTTAGTCCGTTGGCCAGGTATCGAAATCATCCCCTCTAAGGCATTTTAGCCAATACGATTTTCTGTTAGCTAGTATTCTCAGCTGTCATAATCTGCTTATTTCCATTAAACTGATGGTGTGTGAGAGTGTAACGACTTGTTTGTGAAGGGCTGTCACGCCCTCAGTAGTAAAATAGGAATGGGTTAGGGGTAACATATTTACCGCTAGTCGGAAACAAAAACAAAAAAGTACCATAAACAATACATTCTTAGAAAGCCCAGATAATTCCCTTACCTTTGCTATACAACTAGATGGGAATAAATCGATATTCAAACATCGATTAGATTTTATATCGGACATGAAACGTAAATTGTAATATTGCTTAATTTCAAACCCAATAATTAAGTTCATGTTCCTCCAAACAATTTTTACAAGGTATTTATATATCATTTTAAAGAACTTAATGCAATAGAGAAGTAAAAAACATTAAAAGAGTGTATCTTCATGAGACTTATAGTTTTGATAGTTTGCTTTCTTTTTTATTTCGAGTATTTGCCATGGCATGACTGAAATGAACCTGGAAACGAAGGCTGTACGTATCTATATTAGTCCGAGCCTGAGCGTGATCTGAGAGCAAACAGATCCGCAGATAATGCGAACGATCGCAACCGTTACCAAGAGACTCATCATGCAGAGCCTTGCCCCAAAACGCCCAACCAAACTTGGCACTAATCATGATCCCAGTCCATTTCGAGCCGGGCTTTAAGGGAAGTGCGGTGGCCTTTGAAAGACCCTTTGGTTTGGTTTTGTATACCGTAGTACAGGAAGAAAACCCGACCTATCGTCGTTGCTGTGAATGTTTGTGTTGTTTTTAGCCTCTTTTTTGCCTATTTGAAGAATCGTCTTTGCAGCCTTCCATCCTGCGTTCTGTGTAGCGAGTGTCTTCGATCGCTCTCTTAAGTTTGTGATGTACAACTGTCTTGAGTCCCGGTTCTTTATTGGGTGTAGAGTAAATAGTTAGAGATCAGGGTGATAAATTGGATGCCGCAGTGTCTTTCCAGGTGTTGCCACTTTTGAAGGAATTCAACACTCGGTATTTTGGCCTGGTAAGTATTCTTTAAGGTGTACCTGTAGGCTACGTGGTACCGGTACTGAATAGGGGCCACTTAGGTTTCAACACATTCGATACTCTTGGCTTTCGCTTATACCCCGTTGTATGAGTAACTGGGATCGGAAATATGAAAGGCTTAATTAATATCCATCTTTGCTAATATTAATTCTCGTTTGGCTTACAGATGGCCACCTCTACTTGTTTCGGTGAAAATTTGACTTTCAATTGGACAAAACATTGAGTATGACTTTCTTCTAAGTGTTATTTAGGTCTATGAAAAATATGAAAATTGCATACATGTTGTTGTCAAATATCTCAAATCTTAGATTGTAAGAGATAGGCTTAGGCTTCCCTGTAATCATACAAATGAGTTAAATGGGAATTTATTGGAGTAGATTACAGTAATCGAAGAGAATGGTTGACACTATAGAAAGACTTATCTCGGACTACGGGGACCTAACTATAAAAAACAGCACAGAATACTTGCCGGATGTATTGACTGTTCATGTATAGTACAGGCAGTACTGTACAACATGGAATGTAAAACATACAAATCAAAGAAGTGGCAAATTTTCTCAACTTTTCACAAAGTTTATATTCCATCATTACTATCAGGATTAGGATTTTCCCAATCTATAAATAAGCTATTACTTGATTACATCTTGATTCAGCATGACTAATATTTTGCATTTGCCACGCAACCAGCCATGCCCGTCCCTTGGATCGCGAACAATGCCTTTAACGAAGCTTCTGAACGCTTTTTGTGAATTGTGTAAGAATGTACTCTCTGTGGAGTATGTGTGAAGCCGTTGTCTAGCTCGCTTGACTCTGATGATTATGTTGACTTATTTTTTCTCAGCTGCTGGTGGCTGATCTAGCTCGAAAGTTAGATCAATCTAGTCTCTCTGATTCGATCATGCTGGTGGGAATGGTATCTTCAAGCATTGACCCTAAAACGTCCGTTTGTAGGGTCTTTGCTTCACAAGACGTCAGGGTCTAACATTGGTTAAATGTCATCCATGATAAGAAACTAATGATAGATTCACTCACAAGGCATTTTAAACATTGAGGTGCCAATGGGAATATAAGCCTTTTTAGTCATTTTCTGAGGTTTGTCTCGTCTTCTTATTGCTTGGTGTAGAGAGTGTTTTGTTCGCCTTCTGTTTACTATTTAGTTGCGTAATTTGAATGCGTTCTATGACATTTGGCTTTTCGGTTTTAGTTCCAGAATTATTTTGCTATTGAATTTTAGTACCCAGTCGAAAATGTAATCCTCATTGGGAGTATATAGTGTTCTGCGTTGTAAAATAATTTCGAAAAATTGGTTATGATCTCTTGTTTTCTGGTAAGGAAGGTAAAGTGTTGTCGATCCATCTTATCTTATTATGGAGAAGCTATATTGTGGATTAATGGTGATTGGTTTTCAGCGATAAAAGATTCTCTCGTGTTCCCGTGTGGTATTAAAAGTAACACTATTAATAGTGAGCTCTGATTTGCCCAGACGGTCAATTGACTGTGCATTTATTACGATATACCGTAAAGTTGGTCATTCCTATCTCCAAAGTGGGTTTCTTTCACATTGTTTTTATTTTCATCACAAGTTTCAATATACTGATATAATATAGCGATAAACAACCCCTATAAGTTGGGTACACCACTCGAGCTCGGTTTTGACCATTTCACTCCTTATACACACGACTGAAGTTCATGCGTATATGTTGTTTACCGGTCGAAACCGTGTGGTATCCTTTCAAAGTGGTGCTTTATTGCCTATATATCTCTCGCGATACAATTAAAGAAAAGGGATTGATTGTTGCTGCTGTCATATCAACTTAGCATAAGGACTATGACATCCAATTTAGTGTTTGTGGGTTTGGAATATATAATTTTTGACATATTATAGCTGTTAACTTTCTTTCCCTAATTTGAGTTATTGAAATGAGTAAAACGTCTTTCATTAACCACCATTTTAACTTTTTAGTGCTATTTAATGCCTATAGAGTATTTTTCTATGTTCCTTTTAACAAGTAAATGTCAGTAAAATGACACAAACTTTTGAGTTTAGGCATTGTCACTGCATAATTTTTGAGTTTACCCCATCAAGCCATATCTTGTTGGAAAAACAACTGCGTTAGTGTTTCAGAGATATGATAGTTATGTGGCTTCATAAAACATTACCCATACCCCTATCCCTTAAATGTATATTATAGAGGGATGTACGGCACACCATATATTAGGAAAACAATCGACGCACCCTATAAGTCTCATGAAGATACACTCTTTTAATGTTTTTTACTTCTCTATTGCATTAAGTTCTTTAAAATGATATATAAATACCTTGTAAAATTGTTTGGAGGAACATGAACTTAATTATTGGGTTTGAAATTAAGCAAATATTACAATTTACGTTTCATGTCCGATATAAAATCTAATCGATGTTTGAATATCGATTTATTCCCATCTAGTTGTATAGCAAAGGTAAGGGAATTATCTGGGCTTTCTAAGAATGTATTGTTTATGGTACTTTTTTGTTTTTGTTTCCGACTAGCGGTAAATATGTTACCCCTAACCCATTCCTATTTTACTACTGAGGGCGTGACAGCCCTTCACAAACAAGTCGTTACACTCTCACACACCATCAGTTAAATGGAAAATAAGCAGATTATGACAGCTGAGAATACTAGCTAACAGAAATCATATTGGCTAAAATGCCTTAGAGGGGATGATTTCGATACCTGGCCAACGGACTAACTGTTTTGTGCATATTGTTCAAAAAATCACTTAAAATTGACACAAACTGAAAGGCATAAGCTTTGTAACTTTCAAATATGCAACTTTTCCCAATAAAACTATACATGTTTGGAAAGGCCTATTTCAGAGCTTTCAAACAGTATAACATTAATATGGTTTCATAATTCATGGTTCAAGGTAGAACGGGAAACATTACCCCTACCCCTTATATTATAATTTTGTTTAAAAAATCACTTAAAATTGACACAAACTGAAAGGCATAAGCTTTGTAACTTTAAAATATGGACTTTTCCCAATAAAACTATACATGTTTGGAAAGGCCTATTTCAGAGCTTTCAAACAGTATAACATTTATATGGTTTCATAATTCATGGTTCGAGACAGAAAGGGAAACATTACCCCTATCCCGTATATTGTAATTTCGTTCTTAAAAATCACTCCAAATTGACACAAACTGAAAGGCTTAAGCTTTGTAACTTTCAAATATGCAACTTTTCCCAATAAAACTATACATGTTTGGAAAGGCCTATTTCAGAGCTTTCAAACAGTATAACATTTATATGGTTTCATAATTCATGGTTCAAGGCAGAACGGGAAACATTACCCCTACCCCTTATATTATAATTTTGTTTAAAAAAATCACTTAAAATTGACACAAACTGAAAGGCATAAGCTTTGTAACTTTCAAATATGGACTTTTCCCAATAAAACTATACATGTTTGGAAAGGCCTATTTCAGAGCTTTCAAACAGTATAACATTTATATGGTTTCATAATTCATGGTTCAAGGCAGAACGGGAAACATTACCCCTACCCCTTATATTATAATTTTGTTTAAAAAAATCACTTAAAATTGACACAAACTGAAAGGCATAAGCTTTGTAACTTTCAAATATGCAACTTTTCCCAATAAAACTATACATGTTTGGAAAGGCCTATTTCAGAGCTTTCAAACAGTATAACATTTATATGGTTTCATAATTCATGGTTCGAGGCAGAAAGGGAAACATTACCCCTACCCCGTATATTGTAATTTCGTTCTTAAAAAATCACTCAAAATTGACACAAACTGAAAGGCATAAGCTTTGTAACTTTCAAATATGCAACTTTTCCCAATAAAACTATACATGTTTGGAAAGGCCTATTTCAGAGCTTTCAAACAGTATAACATTTATATGGTTTCATAATTCATGGTTCAAGGCAGAACGGGAAACATTACCCCTACCCCTTATATTATAATTTTGTTTAAAAAAATCACTTAAAATTGACACAAACTGAAAGGCATAAGCTTTGTAACTTTCAAATATGGACTTTTCCCAATAAAACTATACATTTTTGCAAAGGCCTATTTCAGAGCTTTCAAACAGTATAACATTTATATGTTTTCATAATTCATGGTTGAAGGCAGAACGGGAAACATTACCCCTACCCCTTATATTATAATTTTGTTTAAAAAAATCACTTAAAATTGACACAAACTGAAAGGCATAAGCTTTGTAACTTTCAAATATGCAACTTTCCCGATAAAACTATACATGTTTGGAAAGGCCTATTTCAGAGCTTTCAAACAGTATAACATTTATATGGTTTCATAATTCATGGTTCGAGACAGAAAGGGAAACATTACCCCTACCCCATATGTTGTAATTTCGTTTTTTAAAAATCACTACAATTGACACAAACTGAAAGGCATAAGCTTTGTAACTTTCAAATATGCAACTTTTCCCAATAAAACTATACATGGTTGGAAAGGCCTATTTCAGGGCTTTTAAACAGTATAACATTTATATGGTTTCATAATTCATGGTTCGAGGCAGAAAGGAAACATTACCCCTACCCCATATGTTGTAATTTCGGTCTTAAAAAATCACTTAAAATCGACACAAACCGAAAGGTTTAAGCTTTGTAACTTTTAAATATGCAACTTTTCCCCATAAATCTATATATTTTTAGAAAGGTCTGATGCAGCACTTTCAAAAAATGTAACATTTTAATGGTTTCATCATTCATGATTCGAAACAGAAAGGGAAACATTACCCCTACCCCTTATGTTACACACGGATATATGGCATACCGCGTAATAAGAAAACAAGCTCATGCACCCACTAAATCTCAAGACACATACTTTTAATGTTGTTTTTCTTGTTTATTGCACTAAGTTCTTCCAAAAAATATATAAATACCTTATGAAAAATTGTTTGGAGGAACGGGAACTTAATTATTGGGTGTGAAATTTAGCAAATTTTACGATTTACGGTCAATGGCCGATATAAAGTCTAATCGACGTTCGAATATTAATTTATCCCTATTAAGTTATATATCAATGAAAAGGCCATGATCTTGGCTTTCTAAAAATGTAACGTTTATAGTATTTTATTGTTTCTGTTTCCGTCGAGCGGTAAATACGTGACCCCTACCCCATTGTTGAAATCCAAGATGGCGGCCAAGATGGCGGCAAAGATGGCGCCAAATGAACCCCATGGGACACTATTTGATTTTGGGAACATCAAAATTCATTAAATATAGACCCTAAGGATTACAAAAATGTTGGTTAAAAAAATACATCCATGGGGTGCATGGGAACCCTACCTTCCGACTAGACTAATAAGTAAGATTTTAATCATTTAGTCATGGTAGACGATAAATACTGATAAATGGTGCTCTACATTATTTTCTGTATTTTAATTATTCATAATTGATTCTCAGCGGTTTTGCATTGATGTGTTTTGTAACCCTGAGTATTTTACGTTCCCTGCATTGATTCCAGAGCCACCTATTTCCCAGGCTGGGACAGTAAAAGTGACAGGAAGAAAGCGACCGTGTGAGTAATCGTTACAGCGAATGCAGTTTGTGGTTGTTTGAGTGTCAAATCAGCCCGTCGATGTTGCTTTTGATATTACTTCTGATTGTATGGATGACAATTATGACAAACTAATCAGTACATAAGGAGGGACAATGTCTGAGCTAATTCCGACATACCTTAAAGAAGAACGAAGTATCTTTGCGTACTTGTCCATTTAATTGGAATATGGCTACAAATTAATAACCCGTGTTTGAGGCCACATCTGGCTCATATGAACCCGGCACCTCCCTTATTCACATATAAGAGACAATGTCAACCAAAAAAGGTCTTTTCTTGTTTTATGTAGTTTCCCTCGTCAAAGAAGATTGAGAGACCCATGCATACATGCATGCATGCGCGCGCACACTTACATACATACATACATACATACATACATACATGCATGCATGCATGCATGCATGCATGCATGCATGCATACATACATACATACATACATACATACATACATACATACATACATACATACATACATACATACATACATACATACATACATGCATGCATGCATGCATGCATACATACATACATACATACATACATACATACATACATACATACATACATACATACATACATACATACATACATACATACATACATACATACATACATACAACGAATAACCTATCAGATCGATAAGCTCATTGTTGCTGACTTTCTTCTTCATGTTGGTAGACAATGTGATCATGATCAGTTTAACGATATATATACGTTTATTTTATCATGTAAACTTCCAAGGAGAAACGTACAGGCAAACTGCCATTGCGAAACTTAATAAGTGCTGCGTTTAAATCATATCACTGTAAATCGAATGCATATTTTCTAAGATGTAAAATGAGTGTCATCTTCTTTCCATACATTTTTCTCGATTGGAACTAAGTTTCGAGAGAAAATCTAAGCTCTCTATAGTGCATTCTATTTTCAGTGACTTACTTCTCTGTACTTTTTTCGCAGCTGTGAAATGTGTCGCATGTCTTGAGTTGAAAGAAAAGAAAATGAAGATGGAGAATGCTCAACTGCTGGATGAAGAAAGACAACAACTTGAACTGCAAAAGGAAAAGGACCAGCAGCAGTTCAAGATTAAAAAGAAGGAAATGTTAATATCTAAACTTAACGAAGTTTATGAGCTTCAGAAAAAGAAAATCAAGGCTAGAGATAGTCCAGATTTAGTGAAAGAGTTATATGAAGCCTTTGATAACTTTAAGGCAAGGTTAGATGACATCGTTGAAGGCTCTTTGCAGTTCATGTTGAGTTTTCTTTCAGAAGCGGACATTGATTATTTCTGGCTGAACTACGAAGCAGAAAGCGTGGAGAAAGTCTTGAGTGGTATTTTAATTACGCCAAAGATGAGATCACTAGCAGAAGAAGCTGAGTGTACCGTCAGAATTATACTAAAGATAGACAAGAAGGAGTATGAAATTGTCAAAGAAATTCTTCACGGTAAGCATCGTGTTTTAGATTCGGTTATTGGATAATCCTCTGAGCAAAAGGCTTTGGTTTAAAAGCATTTCAAATATCCATATTTACGTGTATCGATGTTTTACAAGAAGAGGTACAACTCAAATTTCTAATGACAGAAATCGACAAGCCTTTAGTAATATTGGTACTGCCTTCATTTGCAATTTATCCTTTATCCTTCTTTCTCCTAGTACACCAATCTTTCATTCAACATTTCTAAATCTAAACTTCACGCATAAGGAACTCGTATATTAATGACAGTTTCAATGATGGTCTTGTAGCGTGTCTTCATCCGTTAATACACATAAGAATACAGCCATTTACAGGAAACGCGATTGGAACTAAGTTTGAAGAATTGGATTTTCATGTTGTTGAAATTTCTCAAAAGTGTTAGGTGCCTTATAGCTGAGTGTTGCAGTATTACAAATTACTCATAAAACAAATATATTACTTAAAAAGAAAAGCAGATTAGCTTACATTTGCAGAAAAACCGGCATTACTTCACTATCCAATTATCCAAAATTAGTTAAAATGGTGTTCAGATGAAATGTTGATTCTCAATCTTTTTTATCTCTCTTAGCGCTAATTATGTCTAACAACTCTTCTTTACCACTTCTAGATATGTCACCTGTGTATACCATGTCAAGGGTCGTTAATGCCTTAATGCTCGCAACTGAAGATGAAGTATCAGATGACTTCAAAGCCCTCATTGTTGACTTTATAGCGAATATCAGCCTGCATTTGAGTTTAAGGTAAACAGCTTGTCAGAGTTCGAAATGGTAGCTAAGTTGATCATATATCATGAGATATTTAACCAACAAAATCACGTATTGAAACAAACGATGAACGAGTGAGATTAGAAAACATCACAATTCAGGCAACTGAAGGCCCGTTGAAGAATGTCGACTTGGATAGCGATGTAATTGAAATATTGATACATGCATTATCAACACTGGAATTTATGAAAGTTCTGTGTTTGGAAGGATTCAACGTAATCTTTATCACAGAATTTCTAAAAATTCAATCGAAAAGAAATACAGTATTCAAAATAAGAAAGTTGGGAATTCCCCGTAACAGATTAATAACTAGCTTTGTCACTACGCTGCTTGAATCGATGAAATATTATCCAGCACTTCAGGAAATAGACATAAGACAAAACAACCTAGGGGCTATTGGCTGTATAGCTCTCCGCCCATTGGCTGAGGAAATCGAAATTCTGTTGGAAAATAATGGCATTGAAAAGGCCTGCTAGGTAATGAACAGATCGTTAACCAGGTCACTGACCTTGAATCTAAATTGTCCAATCTAAAAACTGTTAGTGACATCGAGCAATTGCAGAGAGACATGGCCTGTGTAACGAAGGTTGATGCGTCAGCTCTACCTGATTATATCGCGAAGAATCTATTAACAAACATATCTCTCTTCAGTAAATTAGCAAGCCTAGATATGAGTGGCTGTATAAAAGCAGAGGGCTCTGAATATTTACGGAATCTTAGTGCTGGGATGGCGCTACTTGTTTCTTTGGAGAGATTGTATTGTAGACGAAACAGAATTGATGATGCTGATGCAGAGATTTTAAGTAAAGGAATGAAGGCAATGACTAAGTTGAGATTCCTCGATCTTAGTGACAATGATATTGGGGATATCGGTGCCAAGAGTTTTAGTGAAGGAATTGAAAACATGACAAGCCTTACTCATCTCGATCTCAGTCATAACAAAATGGTGATAGTGGTTTAAAGTGTGTTGGCGAAGTGATGGTGAAAATTACTCAGATGCGACACTTATATCTGAGCCACAATAAAATCGGCAGTTTGGGTGCAGCATGTTTAAGTAGTAGCTTTAAATTTATGAAAAACTTAGAAGTCCTTGACCTAAGTCACAATAATATTAAATATGTCGGTATTGGGAGGTTAAGTGAACAGATGGAATATCTAAGCAAAGCAATAAAACTTTGCCTTAATAACAATGAAATTCGTGAGGGTGGTGCAGAAAAGTTGGGCAATGGTATTGTACACCTGAAAGATTTGGAATATGTTGATATCAGTCATAACAACATCGGAAGTAAAGGTCTAGAGACTTTATGTCAAGGGTTGAAATGCTGTAAGAACCTGACTCAATTAATGCTTCGTGAAAATAACATAGAAGATAAAGGTTTAAATTTCTTAAGTAACATACTTGAGAACTTTAACAAGCTGGAATACTTAAATCTAGGTGGAAATCGAATAACGGAGAAAGGCATAAATCTGTTTGGCAAAGCGATTAAACACTGTACATCACTTAAGCATCTCGACATCAGTTCGAATTTCATAGGAGATAAGGGTTTTGGAGCTCTTTGCACAGAGATGGAAGAAATAAAATGTCTGGAGCGTTTTGATGCCAGTAATAACAAAATTGGAGGTTTTGGTTTAAAGCAATTTGCTAAAATCATAAAGCATTTAAGTGTCCTTAAATACCTTGATCTAAGTAACAATGACATAGGTAAAACAGATGTAGCTGTTCTTTGTGACAAGGCGAAGTATCTCAGCATGCTAGAAGAGCTTAATCTGAGTAACAACAGGGTGGGAAACGCCGACGCAAAAAGTATCAGCAAAGCATTACCCCATATGAAAAAGTTAAGAATATTGAAAGTGAGATCTAACAAGTTGAATATAAATGGGAGCGGTATTAAAAAGCTTTATGAAGCAGCAAGTAATTTGAAAATCAAAACAGATATCAGTAGCAATATTATGGCTGATACAAAGGTACTAACAGCTACCGAAGATACTCCAGATGATGACCAAGATGTATTTTTCGGAATCCAGAGAGATTCTTGCAGTGATACACATAGCATTAGCAAGCAGAGTAGTCACAGTTCCCAAGATTAAAACTGTAGAGCTCGTGACAATCTTGTACACTGAAAGTAAAAAAAAATATAATAAAGAAAGTTCGCAAATGGTGTAGTTCAAGAATTTTTCTTTTGTTTAACGTTGGGTGCGTCTGGACAAATGTAACATATCCAAAAATATTTTCTGAACCAAAATACGGACAGCAGAATTTAGTTGTGAACATTATAATAATTAAGCTACTCAAATAAATGTATATATGTAATTTTCAAATTATTATCTGTTTTACATCGAACACAATTCAAAAATGTTCATTTGTCAAACCATGTAATATCGACAATGTCTTTTATGTGTTCCTTGCAGGAACAAAACAATTGTCTTGTATCATAAATAAACGGAATCTTCCATACTGAAATATCATTTATCTACCTTTATAAGATGGGACACACGTGCATGTGTCAAAATTTACTCAGCTATTGTGTATGACTCTTGCACGTATAATAACCAACCAACTATTTTGAGAGTATTTGCAGGAATGGAAATTTCCTCATTTATAGAGTAAAATGGAATAAAACAAAAAAGCTTAACGTCAGTGTCATTGATTTTTGTATACCTGTAATAAATGTCTTACCACTTCATATTATTACTTTGTAGTAGTCAAGGAAGACCATTTTCTTGACAATTGTTCTAAGATATGTTGCATAGCACCTTTCGAAGCTGTGTTCCTTTTAGTTCTGAAAATTTTGAACTTTTATTATTACTGAGCATTCATCAAAGTGTTTTCCTATGGTAACCAATTTTGTCTTACGAATGACCACTCTGTACGATTTAGTCAAGAAGAACGAAGTTTGTTTGTTTGTTTATTTGGTTTTTTTTTGAATCACTTGAGAATGTTTAGAAAATACATCTCACTGCGTCATGGGAACTTTTATTTCCAAGTGCGATATGCTCGCTGATATCGCAATGTGTTTGATAAACTATTGGTATCCCTCTGTGTCAGTTTGTTGGTTAGGCGATTGAAATCTTTAGTTATACTCTTTTTCTTCCTAATTTTGTGCTATGATAGATACCCATAAGCACCTCATAGTTTGTTCACTTAAGTGTTACTCCCTTTTGCTTAGTACGTAATATGAGCAAAATTTAATGCACATCTATCGAGTGATAATTTTTGGACATGTACGTGAAATCGTACTTCAAGAGAGAAATTGGGTCCGAGTTTACAGCTTAACAACTTGTATTATGAATTGAAGAAATAAATGTATCGTTTTGGAATGTATTGCTCTAAATTTTTAATTTAGAATTTAAATTTTATAGCAATTTCGTGACAAACATTTTCTGCCAAATTAGTAGTAAACCAACACTTTTCACAGATCGTAGATGAACGCTCCACGTGCATCAATAACCCCTAGCTATCGAGTTCTTTTTAATCATTTAGTGGAAAATTAGGTATATGTTGATCACAGATGTGTGTCAGTCATTTTCAATGTTGTCATTGTAAAGTTTAAGGAAAATTAAGACTAGATGTTTATTTTTATCAAACATTCTCCGTCTGCTTAAAATATTATTTATGAAAATAGTTGATTATTAAATGTTATTCTCAGGAATCCGTATTCACTTTGCGTTGTGTGTATTTTTTCTCATCCATGAGTTTAATATAGTATAGGCTTCGAAAGTGAAAGACTTTAACATTTGCTCCAACTTTCAACCATTCACTTACCAAATCAAAACTAAAAATCATCCGTAACTGTTAAAAGTTTGGAACAAGAGAAATAAAGTACCTAACATTTACTTATTTTGAAATTAAAAATGGCCGCCATCCCTGTGTTAGCTCTACGAGAAAAATCAAATTTCGACTCTCGAAAATTCAGGACGGTGATTTTTTTCTCAGTCAAAGACCTTTACAATGAGCTCTCACAAACGGTACACCAGGACAATATTGAGAGTTCAAAATATATATGTGCCCGGAGACGTGTACTAACTTAATTAAAATAACCCTCGTTTTAAAATTATGATATACCATACCCTTCTTCTTACTTGTTCCATTATTTTGATATAAGTTAACTATCTAGCTGTAATTTGTAACCTTTACCATATCAAACACTGAAGCGAACTGCGAACCATACTCATCATATCTTCATAAGTCACACTGATTGAAATCTTTCTTCACGTTTTCAAATGTGGAAATAGTATGCCGGCTTTACTCCTGAATAAGCATAAAGCGCATGAAAGCTAATAATGTAAATCTGTACCATTTGTACATTTCATCGGAAAGTCTATGCGCATTTCATCCGTCCCAACAATGCCCTTCTTATGTAATTCTTCCGAGATTAAATTTGCTTTTTCCTTTGCTCCTTCTGTCTCCACTTTACCAGCAGCGCGTCGGCCTGTTCGGAGACTTCTCATTTCCTCCCCTAAATACAATGATTCGCTTCATTCATCAAGTTTGAAAGAAATTAAAGTCAAATGAGAAAACGCATTGATCGTAACGTGATATATCACTTACACGACCACTCATTTGTTCAGATGTCCCCTGAAGATAGATAATCATAATTTTGTTTACGATTTATGATGTTGACAACATTTGTTTCTTCCGTAATATTGAGTGGGCTATTCATCATCAAATCCAACTCAATCAATGTTTAGAAAAGACAGATGATATAAGATTATATTCATCCTGTAGGATAAGTCATCGTACTTGCCCTGCACCAATATCTTATTCCCTCTGTTGTGGTAGTGCGGTTTTAATTTTCATACAATTGTCGTAAGGTCGAAAGAAAGCTCCCATAAGGTAGCTACATACATTATATACACTTTCATATTTTTATTTTTTCTCAGTTATAGAAGTCTCAAACCCCAGTGATGTATATATTTTCTGAGAGCTCTGATATTGGGCAATCAGACCGTGTACAGTACACAGTCGTTATTTGCTAACAAAAATCGGTTTTACTTCCTTTAGCGAACACGTTGCACGATTTCCAGTTGAAATTGATGCATTGACAGGCCTTAGCAATGGCCTTCAAAGCCGTTTCTGCGATTTTTCTCTGAGTTTCCCTTTAACTTATGAGGCGCAACATAAACAGTTCCTTGAAAAACACCTTAGTCTAACACCTTAAATAGTGATTAACAAAAAGAAAGGCATATAGGCCTAAAGAAAATCCCATCCAGGATAGTACATTTGTCACGTATCCGCCTTTTCTATCTCTGGGTTGAGGTACCGGTCTGGGATCGTAACGCTTTCAGTAACTGAACCTGACGCCAATGTTGTCGGTTGTAAGCACAACTTCAGTCTTTATTACTAAACAGCAACGAAGACGACAAACTCTATACAAGCACAGCTCTGTGTCGTCCTCCGATCTCAGTTCGTTCTCATCTACTGCTAGAAAGCGTAAAACGTAAACAGTTTCCAAATCTACATATTATAATCAATGAATGGCTTAAGCTACAATTTTAATTGAATACAGGTATGTCGGAAAATATTAAACGACAGGAAATATCGTCAAAACAGGATGAAGTGTTCTTTCATCACGAAGCTTGAGTCAACGTCAATCTCCGGTCATTTCTAATGAGTTTAGCATCTGTTAAAGCAATACACCACTCAACACAAGACAGTGACGGTTACTTCAAGGTTGAGAACGTAAACAGTCTTAGTGAGTAAAAGGAAACTACACTCTTCAAAAGAATAAGCATAGGAACTCAGTGTAGTCTTGGAGGTCACTGTGAGGTTACTATCGGTCAAGTTAATTACTACAATGTTAAACGTCTAAAAACCTGGGAAATGGAAAAGGAAGGAGGAAAAGAGGGCGTTACACTGTGAGGCAGAAAGCCGAACCTCGGTATGACATGACAAATCGGCGAGAAGTCCAAAACCCCTCTAAAACCAACACAATAAAACATCTGCCCTCAAGAAAGGTAACATCGGACGGTCGAAAAAACTTCAAAAGTTCAAATCTTTACTCTAGTAACTGCATTTAACTGATACATGCCATATTCAGGCGAAAATTCAATGTCGGCAATTCTCCGTATATCCGCTGCCAGTCTGCCATTGCACTGCATTAGGATGTGTACTTTTACTCTAATAATCGTTTGTACTCGAATGATCCCCAATGCAGTGGCGGACTGGCAACGGGAAATATGGTGAATTGCCCGACAGTGAATTTTCCTCATGCCTTGAACTTCGCCGTTATTATGAATTGAACATGAACAATAAACTGTAACATGAAGCAAAGCAGAAAAAAAGAAGCATTTAATATTTGCAATTTAACGTGCTTTTTTATTCGATACAGCTACCTATCGCTTGTGTCATACATATTATATGGATGCTTCGTCTCAACCCACGTTGAGACAGTCAGGTCGAGGAGTGGACGCTACAGAGCCGTAGGGCCGGTAAGCTCAACTCCTTTCCCGTACCTCATTGATAACGCCTCATTCTTAAGTTCATCGTCAATTAAATTATTAGTCGATGCTGATTTTTTCATTGGCTGATTGACAGCATAAACTGTGGATTTTAGCATATTTGATTCTTACTCTTCAGTGATAAATTTGTCATTTTCGTTGGGTGACTCGGCGAGTTACGACTCGGTCGACAAGCTGGTACATGAATTTCTATATGGTAGCTCAAGAAAGTGAAAGCTATCGTTTCTTACGAAATTGCCACTCTCATCGGTATTAATATGCGTACATTTTCATTACATCTTTCTGGTTACCTAATTTAGCAAAAATCTTCGGAACCAACTCTATTTTCATCTGGGCGATAACGCTGCCGACTAAATGTCGTTAACCCATCAGTAGAAGAAAGTTCCTAGCGTGTTACCTTAAATTGATATTAATTTTTATTTTAAATTGATATCAGAAGTGGGGTGATAAGGAAACCCAGTGAACCGTTCTTCTTAAACTAAAGTTCGAGCTAACGAGCGAAGTTATTTTGCAAGCATCATTTATTGAAACTGATAAACAATCAACTGATTGTCATAACACATTTCTTTAAAAATTATCGATAAACGATTAAAGAGAATATTTTGTGAAGCGATTTCAGCAAAGGAAGATGAAAGGACGGAATAGCTAAAGAAAACTGGTAATTTTGCAATTTCTTTTCGATTGACTCCAAACACTTGGAACAATACAAGAAAAGGGAATATCACTCAATTTCTTAAAAACCTCGCTTCGACGATAATAACAATACGATACCGGCCATCACCATCAGGATGTTACCAACTTCGTGTTGCACGCCAGATTCTGCAAGAAAAGTGAAAAGATACTGTTTCAAATACACTGCATGTACTTTTGTATTTGATGTGGTTCGAA
The DNA here is from genome assembly GCF_041260155.1 of Ptychodera flava. Taxonomy (NCBI): domain Eukaryota; kingdom Metazoa; phylum Hemichordata; class Enteropneusta; family Ptychoderidae; genus Ptychodera; species Ptychodera flava. The sequence continues at coordinate 55,211 of NW_027248403.1, forward strand.
CAAGAAACCAATGCTACATTTCTATCAAGTGGATCACTAATCCAACACGTTTGACTGCAGTTCACACCGACGTGACTTCCAAACTGAAGTCCAAGACAGTGACCCATTATTTACATTCTTGTAATAATAGTAGATTCGAAAAGATGTTATTTGGGTAATCGTACATTATATATTATAGCCCCCATTTGGGACTATATGCCCGAGGGTAGGTGACCATTTGCCCGACGTGCACTCGTACGTGCACATGAAAGTTGAGTGTTATTCGCATTTTCAGTTTATTTCATTTTTTCAGTATTAAGCGGTGTGTAAATATTTGAAACTTGCGTATTGATTTAATCTTTCATGAAAAATTGTGTGCTTTATCACTTAAGTCCCTCGCTTCTCGTCTGTGCTAAAAATAGTTCCGGTTCACGTTCAGTCGGGTGATGACTATGCGGCCGGCTACGGTCAAAAACCGTGACCATTGCCATTGAATTCTATGGGGCTCGTGACGTTCCATATCTAAGCATGTAATAATCAATGATGGTGCACGTAGAGTCATAAAGTAAGTTCACAGTAGTGTAACAGAGCCAATTCAACAAATGGTTACATGAACACAGACACGCAATATCAGAATGTTACAAACTTTGGGTAAAGATATTTTTCCCCAACATTATTTTTCTTCGGCGAAGGAAAATACGAGGGACGTAATGACCTAATCACCACGAGTAGAACACGAACTGTGAAACGGTTATAACGTACGAGTATTTCCCGATCTGAACGATGAAAAACATTGGCGAATAATACACTGATTACATGCACAAGCATTGACTTTATTAGTTTTAAATTTGTAAAATTAAAGGCGTTATAAATTTTAACAATTCTGCGTTTAAACTTTTGAACTACTTTTGGAATAATACAAATAAACCATAGTTTAAGTCTTGTCGAGCAATTACCGGAAGACTTCATACTAAACGTATCTTTCGCTAACTTCTACACAATTTGAAAGATAACATAGGCCTAGAAATTAAACATAGACAAAGTTATGATATTTTGCAAGAACAAAAATCTAATGAATCTCAACGGCGAGAACACTTTGTGACGTCTTGCCCTACCCTGCTGCAATGATGCTTACGGAATCGACGGTTATGTTTGTTGTTTCCGAAAAATCTCCATGGTCATTCCTTAAAATCAATAAGCTTATGCAAGCTTACACTCTTGTGATTTCGTTGTGGAGGTTACTGTAGTCGTAGTCTATGATAATTATTGATTTCAAGCTTACACGACTTTTTTGAGACTCAGCTTATTGATTTCATTACACGACTTTTTTGAGGCTCAGCGTGCGGCGTGGACGTAGCTTTTGACCCCTTCAACTTTGCAGTGCAAACTGCCTGTCGCTTGTCTAAAATGACGAGCACATCGACGATCGACGCAAAGGTCCGAAGCTCAAAAATTGATGACATCGACGCTGGTTGTATAGTGACGTAGAACGGCCAGTTTAAAATCCCACTATTTTCTGTTCAGAGACGATACAATTTTATTTCCCATATTATAATGTAAGGAGTAGACTAAAATGATAAATATGCTATTGGAAACAATTGTAAGACATTTATCGCTATTAGAAAGTATTTCCTCGCAGCCTCCGAATAAATTTAAACATGCTGAACCTACAGATCTTACAGTCGTCAAATTTTATGGCTATTGATCAAACGAAGAGAGAATCTTTCTAGTGAATATCTTTTTTTGATCTTAAAAAGTCTTTAAATTGTCGAAAGGGCAAATATCCCACAACAGCACGACAACGTGCGATATTGAGGTCTCCGCGGCTTTTGAAAATTAAAATATACTGGTGAGGTATTTGACAAGGCCCACATTTAATGTGGAACTTTCAACTCAGCTTTCCGGCTGTTAATAACTAGAAACTTTTTTAAAAACAGACAGATGCAACTCGAATACCAAACCTTGAGAGCAAATATTTTATCGAGTTGTCGACGAAGAGACCGCCCAAAGAGCGTAAACCAAGTTATCTCAAACATCGACAGTCCAGCCCATTGTTGCTATCAACAAAATGCTTGCACTAAAAATAGCTAACCGCCAATTTATTTGGTTGCCTTTGTACGATGTTATTAACTGTTATTAGTTAATGTAAATTCAGTGCAGAACATGATCTTTATACAGTAATCTACCTTTAAATTCCTCCATCGGTGAGGCGTCTGTCATGGTAGTTATGTTGAAGGTTGGTGTTGAGTTCTCAGCGTATCCTGTAAAGAATTACATTAACTTAATTACACAGATACATTTCATTAGTTCTATGCAAAAACAACAAAGACCTTCCAAGGTAGCTAAAGCTTTGGCCAGATTATGGCTTTTCAATAAACTGGTAAGCTGAGGTATATGTGTGGCAGTCACGCGACACTAGTACTGCCAATCAAAAGATATTTTTTCCCACACCGAGCCTGAAGCAGATTTATATCAGCTATGAACTTTCAAAATAAGAATAATCGCGTCATGATTGTCAACACATTAATGGTCCTTATCGTGAATGCAAAATAAACCTTTCTCATCGAATAAAAGTCGAGTAACATGTCAGCAAAATGACTGGTACATCAAACCATCATTCTTCAAATGATTTGAGACTCGCGGTTAAAATTCGATTACCTGTACAGCTGATTTTTCCTGCGCCATTTTCATCCAGGGGCAGACAGTTTTCCTCTGCTTTACAACCAGTGCTTTGACAGCAGTCCTTGTCCTCCAGGATTCTCACACAGAGACTATCGTAGTGGCTGCTGTTACAGTATTGGGCGTCAGGTTTTAAAGCTGCAGTTAAGCCATGGTACCAGTGATCGCCGCAAGGAGTAGGCCATGGATATGAAGGGGTATCTCTCACAGCAACAGGGTCATCTATCCTATCACGGCCCCTGAAGTACACGATCAAACCCATGATTTCCTGTGGACAGCAGCTGCCGTGGTTTTCAACTTCCACATCAAATGTTATCTTTATCGACACAGTCGGTGAATAAGTGATATTCAAAGGGCTCAGACTGGTAATGACGAAGTCAGAAATCCATAAGTCTATTGAAAAAAAAATTAAAAGAAGGCATGAAAAACTTAAACTGCATAATAAAGACAGTTTACATCAATCTATCCATTCACACAGTCATGCATCCATACATACGTACATACACACATACATACATACATACATACATACGATGACAGGGGACCTTGATTGTCAGTATCGTATAGTGCAAGTTTGAATCCGATGAAAACATTTGCTGAATCTTTGGCTTAATTTCACGCATCGCCAAAAATCATCAGACGAATGATTGTCACGCACGTTCGCCTCCTATTCCTGATTAATCCGTCGATAATGTAGTAAGTCTACATCACATAACAACAAAGAAAACACTAACGAATCAAATAATTAAGAAATTGTACAGACCATTACAATTGCTGTTCAGCACAAAGATTGACATAATAAAGAGACGAGCGGCCAAAAATCTGCAAGGTACACAAGAGAACGAAGGCTTTAACTTATTGAGACATAAAAAGCGCTTATAGATGAAACTTCTTGTTCGTATACTTATTAATGGTGAAACATATGTGGCTCATGACAGTGTCTTAGTCTTTTAAAGTTGTACATGATTTGTGAGAATACGAGGCAAATTATCAACACAATAAATTGACGTCCGGGCTCGTCTTCCAGAAGAACGTGCATGGTTATATAGTAAATGTTGTTCCTCACTCGAAATATAGAACAAATAACTCTAGCTAGTGATATGAGAACAAGAGTTTTCAAGTCTAGATATCCAACAGGAATCAGGCATATTTTAAGCACATTTTTTTCAGCCAACTGCTATCGATAAAAAAGCTTTGAAAGTACATAAAACCTACTGATTTGCCATTCTTTGTAATCTACTGGCACTTCCTTCATAATATAATGCGGACCTCTAACGTTTCCGAATGAGTATAATTTAGGAGAACGTTTGCTGTATATATGATTGATAAGCAAACATGCGATGTAAAAGTGATCGTATTGGCTGTTTCATTAATGTTTACATTTGGATCGTGATCGGCCGCAGCAAACTTCCTTTCATGAAATAACTTCCCTGCAATTTATTAGTTAACTAAGTGGTGTACACAAAGGGACATTAATGTTTTGTCCTTTATAAATTTATAACAGGGTGACATTAAATTAAATGGTGAGTTTTAATTTAAACTGGCGACCAAAATAAATTTTAAAATAGTTCATTTCTCCTGGACCATTCGTTCGTTGCCAATGCTATCAAATACTGATGCTAGTGAAATCATATGAAACCACTATAGTTATTCAAGTATTTTTCTATATGGTTATTAAATTACATTTTACTTTGGTTTACGATATTATTAGGTCCTTTCCATGCTTCAAAATAATACTAAAATATTTCTGCAGAACACGCAACACCTGTCTTCCCTTGTCATACTCGGCATGGCCGCTGTATTTTCAATTGGACAAAAATATATAAGATGCAAATGTCTATACTGGAGTAAAAAAACATGCATTGTTTACTTGTATATCATTTCGAACCAAGTCTGAGTTCGCTTTATCTTTGTGTCGTGAAAATTATACGATGGGAAACCTGAATTGATTAAGACGGATTTTTTTTACTCAGTGAGATTCGGGTGTTTCTCAAGAAACTATTAGCTGTACCAGTTATTAAAACTTTAATTAAAGGCTTTGCATCAAACGAAATCTCTAACATATTTGGTATTTCGATGTAATTGACATCCAATGTTTAAACAATAACGCCATTGTCTCCTGTGTACATACCAAGCAAACCCTTTGATACAACCTTATGTGTGTATACCTAATCAATATTCATTATAACGTTTCTCAAGTGACTCCGAACACCGCTGTTAACGTTGAAGAAATGAAAAAAAGTTTACTTTACCCCGACAACAGTGCGATCACATTTGCCAAACATTTGCAAAATGATGTATTATAATACACCACGCCATCAACAGATCAGAGAGGTCTACAATCCTGTAAAGTTATAGAATTGTATAATGCCATGACACAGATCATTTTTACATAAAGCAACCAATTTGAATTTCCTATGGGTAAACGAACCGATGATCTCAAATAAGTTTGTTTTCGAATAATGTCTATCGTTTAGGTTTCTTCAAAGATGTCCAACCTAGTACTAACAGGCCGCAGTTATATCGTTCAATATATTCAGAAAGATGACAACTCTAACCCATTGAGATTGAAATATAAAATCATGTAACAGAGAGTATACCTTAATTTATTTTTATGTAACAGCATCACATTAAATGTGTATACATGTACATGGCTTTATTATTATTATTATTATTATTATTATTATTATTATTATTATTACAAGTTTAGGGGCTATAAGTATTATATAGAAATCTAATAATAGGTCATTGAGGCTGTGCGGGAATTCTGATAAAGAGGTGTTGTATATTTTAATTTTGTCAATAAGGGTGAATTCCAATTGTTGTACGTGCAGCCTAGTTTTCTTCCATCAAAGTCACTACTATGAAAAAGATTTCCAATATAAATTAACAATCTCTCTCTCTCTCTCTCTCTCTCTCTCTCTCTCTCTCTCTCTCTCTCTCTCTCTGCAGTGAAATTGCTAGGGGTAACATTAAAAGTTTATTATATAAATCTAACTTAATTGCTAAAGTTAGGTCTCAGACCCCCCCCCCCCCACTCTAACTTAACTGATCTAAAATTTAAAAACATTTTGGATACGTGTCCTATACTAAACGCAGTAAACGTACCAATGTAGCAATGTAACTTATTCAGACGTACCTCGTAAGTGTTATATTTGCATTGCAGAATAAACATTTTTCTGTATTTCGCATGTTTCGCCCTGCCAGTGTAGTCTGGCAGAGACCCTGCGATTTGCGTTCTTCTCTGTTTGAACACGCGCGCACCCTTCAGAGGCGCGACGTGAATCCCAGAGCATGGGCAATTGAGAGAGCGTACGCGTGACAGTAGAACGTCTCCGATCTCGTGCTATCGTGTCGTTAGCTTTCAAAATGATGGAATGTTGACAGAAACTGGAATTACTGCAGAGAATACTTTTCAGGATATCACATGTGAGTGTCTTAGGTACCAAGTAGGACGTTTAGGAAATCCTTTCAGAAAGTTCATGCCGCCTGTGGCCATTTTGTGGAGTACAAGCTTATAAGCTCATGTGACTGCAGCGTAAAGAGTATTTCTACTGTACATATTGCCAGAACATATGCGATGGAATTTTGCGTTTCACGTCGTTCAATCATTCAGATGGAAATGCCGGCCTTCTCCAAACTTTGAAAAAAACAGGGTGACAGACTTTGGAATGCTAACTCTTGTATAACAATGACGTAATTTAATGAGAAGACATTTGTATTCGAGCACGGCTACAGTTTTTGATTCGAGAACTCTCATCATGGCGGATTCACTGAAACAGTCAGTTGTATTCTCAACAATCCAGAGGGTGAGTCGAACTTTTTCCTATGTCCATGTAGCACTTGTGCAAAAATAAGCGAATCCACAGGCCTTTGGCGAATCAATAAATGCGTTTTTCACCAAGCTGAAAGGTGGAAAGATTAATTATTTTGTAGCATGTCAATAGTTTTATATGACATATCGCCTTTTACAATAATACTGGCTATTACATTGAACACTCTGCTAAAGGTTAAAATCTTATTCCCAAGGTTGATATACATATGTAGAGATTTTATTTTATTTCTTTATCACTTTTTGCGGTTTTGCGGTTTCCTGTTTTTTTGTTAGCCGATTAGCCGGCACACGCCAAAACGACTAGTCTTTGCGGTTTTCTTTAATTGTGAGTTGGCACACGCCAAAACGATTGGTCTATTGCGCTCGTATTTCTGGGCACGTTAAGTCTCACTGTTTACCTCCGGTTGGTTAGCAACCGCAGTTTAATTGACAGCCGATTCTTTATATTTAGGGTAAATTGTTGCAATAAGTGTTTCCTACGACGTTCGCACAATTGAGAGCCCTATCTATGTCAAGTAGGGCAGTATTAAGCGTGAAACATTTATCTTGTAATATTCCCCCCTTGTCTTGACCTGCTGGTATGGGTTTTAAAAAAGTGTTAAAAGGTATACAGGCACCATGTTCAAATTTAACCGTTGCAACCATGGAAAGGGATCTAGCTAAACATAGAGTTTATGGGGTCACGCCACACAAAAATAATGCACCAGTACATGGTCATAATTTTATTATAGTTAAACAATCAGAAATAATTTTTCTTCCTGGAATGAGGCAAAGAAATCAAAAGAAATTATTTTCAAATGAACGCCATTAATTGTTAATCCGATGAATCATGTTTTAAATAAAAAAAAATGTGCGCTACTGTTACTGCTTGTGATAAATAACGGTACATTAAGTATTAAGGGAATTGGTTTCGTAAATTAATTTGGGATACAAGTAGAATTAATTTTATCACATAAAATTAATTTGCATAAACTGAATTCGATGAATGCATAAAAAGTTAGTAATATACTATATAACACTTATTTAGGATGACTGCATGAAACAAATAAAAAATGCTTGAAAATTTATTTCTGGTCTATATATAATTAAATCACACACACTAAAATTAAGGGAAAACATATTTTCACCAGAATGGCCCGAATATACATTCCACCTTCGTCTGCAATCTATGGAGTTTCTTTGTACAGTACATTTCTGTATCAGAGGACGCAGAGTCCAATAACTTTGACGCGGAGTACAATAACTTTTGGTGTTATTGGACGCTATTTGACCTTTGACCTCAAAACACCACTACGTCAATAAATCCTGGTATTTTGGGAATAATCTTATATTATTCTTCCTAGAATGAAGGCAAAAAAATTACATTATTATTATTATAGAACACATGTTAAGAGTTGTTACTTAGAAAGTAATAAAGTAAATAAAAACCCGATGAATTATGTTTTAAATAAAAACTGTGGTTACCAAATGGTTACCATAGCACATAAAACAAAATGAACATTGAGTTAATGCTGTGATAAATACACTTAGGAGAGCATTTGCATAGTAACTGAGATTACTTGGAATTTGGAAAAAAATTGAATTTTAAAACGCAAATATGTTACTATGGGAACACAGGGCAGTAAAATGGATCTCATATTTTGTCTTTCTAACTCAAAATAACCCTTTGGTATAATATTTCTGTTGATTACTGGATTTTTTACCTGGATATTTGGTCTTTCTAACCCCAAAATATCCCTCTGATATAACACATTCTGTTGATTACTGGATTTTAGGTGGAATCTTTGAAAAACTGGTAATTTTTACTCCTGAATGGTTGCCATGGAAACATCTCACAGTAAAATGCGTGTGATTTTTTTGGTGTGCTAACCAGAAAAACCCTTATGATCAATTTTTACATCAATCAATAGTTCTTTAATAGAAATTAGGGAAAAATTAACATTTTCAATCACAAAATAGTTACCATGGCAACTTGAAACTTTAAAATAAGTCTGGTTTTGTGTTCTCTGACCCTAACTCCCCCACTGGATTATTTTCATATCAACCAGAGTAACTTCTCATGGGATATTAGAAAAACTGAAATTTTTGATCCCTAAAATGGTTGCCATGGAAACATTGGGGAATAAAATGGATATCAAATTTGGTCTTTCTGGCCAAAAATACCCCTATACTGAAATTTTCACGGAAATTGAACCTATTATTATTCGCGTTATTATTTCTATATAATACTTATATTAATTATTGTACTTGGGCCTCAGCCCAAGTACATTTGTTTTCATTCCGTGGGAAAAAACTCTGTAAGGTATAACCATTTCTGGCTGAGACCAGGGAGGGCAAAATGTCTTGGCTTCATCTTTCTTGGCATAATAAATGGCGTAATGATGTTAACTGAATGGAAGTGCTGCTCTCAGCCAGTCTTGAATAAGTGAGATGTGAATATTAATGCTTCTCTATCTGAGTTTTTGCCACAAAATCTTCTGATATAATCAAAATGTGCATCGAATGCAACAATTAATGCCCCTCCGTTTCCTATGCGATGGCACGACCCTTGCTACACCCACTGGACGAGCCAAAGTGGGAGGGGTAATTTCAGTTTGGTCGAACAAGAGGGCTCGAGACCAGAATTTAACATTTAAACTTGAAACATGTTTAATCACTGACAAGATGTGGACTAGTTTTAATCAAACTAAAATTGTGAAAACGAAGGTTTTATATCCCGGATACAATGAAAAACATTACGACTGGAAACTGCACCCCCAGTTGAGAATAGTAATGCCCACAGCGATGGAGAACACTTATCCTTGAGCTGAGAAAACCAGACCGTCATTTCGAAATAGAGCTGCAGATTCGAGAAGCTCGTTCAAAATAGCTAGGTACAACCCATAAAGGGGTGGTTTCGAGTTTTGAGGGCAAATTTCGCCTCCTTCATATAGAAATCGTACGTTTGTTTTTCCAGGAGAGCACACCATTTGACACAAAATTTGCATGTAAAGGGGTCGCCAGTAGCACGTGGTCAAATCTGGCATAAGAAACAATATGAAATGTTGGGTAAAGCCAGTCCAAAATAAACTGATTTGAACTTTTGTGTTTTGTAATTTATACTACTGCAGTAACATTACCATTTTTGACAACATCACACAATGTAATACGTTTTGAAACTGAATACTCCGACGTATTCTGTGTCTCCTTTGCTAAAAAATACGGCATGCCGATTACCATGTAAGGAAATGATGACGTCAAGACCGTGACAGATTTGTAGTGCGTTTGGTCCTGGATCGATGGTGCACGAAGTTTTGTCAAGGTAGCTTGTGTATTTATTTCCTAAATGGGAGAGATTAGGGTCGATCTAAAAGAAGGCCGAAGAATGTTATGATACTCTAAGCGAGCTGAACTCTACGTTCCAGTCTTTTATTCTTTTTTGGTAAATAACCGTCGATGTCGGCAACTCTCTCGCTAGCCCTGCGTACGTACGCAGAGTACGCTGTGTGTTAGGAACGCACACAGGGAATGCACTGCGTACACTGCTTACGTATGCAGGGCTAGCGAGAGAGTTGCCGACATCGACGGTTATTTACGAGAAGTGAATAAAAGACTGTCATTTTTGGAAGCGATCGAGTAGCTGAGGTAGGCTGGGATACGACTTGGGCCCAAGAACGCTGAATTTCGGCAGTAATTTGGCTTTTTACGTCAAGTCCAAAAATGGATTTGAAGTCACCAACTCTACGTACAGGTCTTTGCAGGGCTGTGGTGAGCGGGGCTATTAGCTGTAGCGGAACACACAGCATCGTACGCAGGGCTATCGCTAGCCCTGCGTGCGATGCTGTGTGTTAGCTGTAGCACATAGCATCGTACGCAGGTAGGGGTCAACATGGGGTCGCAGCCATGTTGCCTCAAAACTTATTTCTGTCTGCACTCAAAACTCAAAATGTCGGATATGAACCTGAAAAATCGATGCAATTTTGTCAAACTTCGGCGAAATTTCAGCCTATAGACAAAATTTCATCTAGGTAAGGGAGTTTTCAGTAATTACAGGGGGGGGGGGTGGGCCGGGGGAATTTCGCGAACACCTGTACCGTAAAATGTAACCCTCCCCCTATCCTCCTGTCTAAAAGGTGACCCTCCCCCTTGTCCGACATTCTAAAACTTGACCCTCCCCACCCCCCCCCCCAACCACTGCGGTATTCTCCCCAGAAATAATAAAACAGTATCCACCAATTTACATAACAATTGGTTCAATTGTTATGTTAGGGACAAATTACAGAGGGGAGGGCTGGTGTTTTTGGAGGGACAGTCGCAATTTATCACGCAAGAATTTTTGAAGAGATATGGTATTTCATACATTTAGGGAGGGTCACCGTAGCTGATTTAGTGCTTCATCCAAAAATATCAAATCATAATAAACTGTACATGGAGTCTATAATCAGGCAAATTATTGACAATTTACCCTCACAAAACATGCTATATCTGTATTTTATATATGTTTGATAATGTATTTAAATGTACTTTGCTTGAATAGGGAAGTAAAATGTGCATTTGTGTACAAGAAATTGATTTCTGAATTTCATCTAAAAAGTTGGTTCACTATCCATGTGTTTATGATGAAATTATGAATAGTTTTTTCCAATACAAAAATAGGTAAATCTTTGCATTTGTCTACTCTTGATTATTGATATCAATTTTCTTGATAGACTAGAATGGTTACAAGTCTATGGCTGTGTAAGAAATTTGATTTTGGAATTTCACTGAAATGTCGATTCACTATGCATTGCGGTCTATGGTGAAACTATGAATAATTTTTTTTCAGTACAAAATTAGATAAATCTGTGCATTTATGTATGCTTGATTATTTAGATTATTGTTCTTGATTAGACTAGAGTGGTTACAAGTCCATGGTTGTGCAAGAATATGATTTTGGAATTTCACCAAAATGTCAATACACTATGCATTGGGGTCTATGATGAAACTATGAATAATTTTTTTTCAGTACAAAATTAGATAAATCTGTGCATTTATGTATGCTTGATTATTTAGATTATCGTTCATGATTAGACTAGAGTGGTTACAAGTCTATGGTTGTGCAAGAAATATGATTTTGGAATTTCACCAAAATGTCAATTCACTATGCATTGGGGTCTATGATGAAACTATGAATAATTTTTTTTCAGTACAAAATTAGATAAATCTGTGCATTTATGTATGCTTGATTATTTAGATTATTGTTCTTGATTAGACTAGAGTGGTTACAAGTCTATGGTTGTGCAAGAAATATGATTTTGGAATTTCACCAAAATGTCAATTCACTATGCATTGGGGTCTATAAGTGAGTGCATATTTTGTTGGTGATTTCCTATTCAGGAAATATCACATGGACAATCAAAGTTTTGGCCATAATATCAGCTTCTGTCAAAAGTGACCCCCCCCCAAGATAGGTTTATAAAAAGTGACCCTCCCCCTTGAACTGTTTTCTAAAAGGTGACCCTCCCCCCAATTCCCCCGGCCCACCCCCACCTGTAATTACTGAAGGCTCCCTAAGGTAAATTTACTGAAATTTGATCGACAAAATAGAGCTAGAGGTCTGATTTTTGGTATATAGGATAACTTAGCAATACAATTATGACAAAATGTGACGTGCCTCAATGACCTTTGACCTCAAATATATATATTTGTCCCCAACTCAGTAACCACAAGTGCTACATTCTTCATATTTGGTATGATAAGACACCTTATGACACCACATATTGTACCTCATTAATTATGCGCATATCTAATTTTGAGCGAGCCAATAGAGCTAGAGGTCTGATTTTTGGTATATAGGAATAACTTAGCAATACAATTATTTTGACAAAATGTCACGTGACCTCAATGACCTTTGACCTCAAATATATATATATTTGTCCACAACTCAGTAACCACAAGTGCTACACCCTTCATATATGGTATGATGGGACACCTTATGACACCACATATTGTACCTCATCAATTATGCGCATATCTAATTCTGAGCTGGATGTCCGACTTTTGGTATATAGGGATAACTATAGGGTAAAAATCTAAATATGCCCATCTAAATATTAGACATCTACCATCGAGAACAAAAGAAATTTGCTGTAATTTGAATATTTAAGGAGTTTAAGCAATTTCCACTATAAATAAAGAACCCCTGCCTCAAACTCCACAAAAGTTGCTAGACATATTTTGCCGTTGTCATGTCATTGCTTCGTTTAATAACCAGTTAATCAAATGCCTAATTGACAGGAGGAAATTCAAGACCATATTTGAATAGTAGTATATATTGTCCTCAAAATTACTCTATCACGGCCCAAGTACTCATTGCCTTCAGCAATACTGCCTTGTTATTATTATTATTATTGTTATTTCGGATAAAAAATAATCCATAGCAGATAAGAAAAACACTACAAGTTAAAATAGTCTTTGACACCAAACATTCCATAACAAACTATTTGAAGAAATTGACATGTACAGTACAGAGGACACAATCACATTACTAGAGAGATGCAATCTGCTTAGAAAACTGTACTTGTTCCTAAGAATTTCATCAAAAGTTAAAACGTGGAGATTAACAAGTAATAGAGTATTACTTTGAACATGACTATATTGAAAACCCGTTAGTTTACGAAATATCTGAGAATATGCTCTCCTAGCATTATTAACATTTTCATAGAAAAATTACACCACAAGTAAGAACTATACGGAATATCACCAAAAAAACCCAGAAAATAAATGACACTTAACCGTCAAAGAAGCAAATTTAAATCGCGAATTATAGCGTTACCTCTATCGTATAAAAACGAGTCTGTGCCTGAATATCTTCATTGTCTTAAGGTCACAAGATATTAAGTGACCAAGGTATTTGTAAACATTAACATAAGTCAGTAGTCTACCATTTAGATAAATTGGAACTGGTTTGAGTTTCCGAACACCAGGTTGAATTAACATACACACTGTCTTTTTCTCATTAAAAAATATCGAGTTTTTACTGCCATAATGGCCACAACAATTGACTAACATTTGCTGACCGTAAGCTCCGGTAGAAAAAATAACTATATCGTCAGCGTAAATTAAATGGTTAACCCTGTAATCGCCAAGAAGACATCCGAACGACAGCATTGAGAGATTCCTACTGAGATCATCAAAGTAAACTGTGAAAAATATCGGTGAAGAAATTCCGCCCTGCTTAACTCCGTTTCTAGACTGGAATGGTGCAGATAAAGTACCATTCCATTTAACAACAAAATCTTGAAATGTGTATAAATAGAACAGAATTTTAATTAAGTAAGGCTTAACTCCCCTTGACATCAATTTCCGAAAAAGAACGTCGTGACGAACATAATCAAACGCTTTGGAAGCGTCCATAAAAGTAACAAAAACAGGCGTGTTATGATGTTTATAATGCTAGTGATGATTACGCTTATCATGCAAAAATGTACTGAAAATGTGTGTTCAGTGACATTTTCAAACATTATTACCTAGTACAAAAATATGAAACACCTCTCAGATTGCACTCATTGATATTAATTTCTATTAAGTGAAGGGTTGGTCAGTTAAGCTTTCTCTGTGTGTGTGTGTGTGTGTGTGTGTGTGTGTGTGTGTGTAGGTGTGTGTGTGTGGTGAGAGAGAGAGAGAGAGAGAGAGAGAGAGAGAGAGAGAGAGAGAGAGAGAGGGGAGAGAGAGAGAGAGAGAGAGAGAGAGAGAGAGAGAGAGAGAGAGAGAGAGATTTTACTGAAAGTCGCGGTTGGCAAGATACACATCGTGACTTATCACCCGAAATTTTCGGAGATTCCTATGAAATTCCTCCGACCCCCAGGCCTTAAATAATAACGGCTTCATTATTAACTTGTTTGGTGGGAAATAACGATGGCGCTTTCCATAAGAAGCCTCCTGAGTTGGTTCTATCTGATATGGAGAAGTCATACTGCTTTCGTTTTAGATTTTGATAACAAAACTCTTGCAAATAACACGATTGGAACTAATTTGGGATAATTGGATCTTCATATTTTTCGAATTTCTCAAAAATTCTAGCTGCCATATAGTTGAATGTTGCGATATTAAAAATTACCATAAAACAAGTATTTAACTTGAAAAGAAAAGCAGATAAGGTTACATATGTAGATTGAACAGACATTACTTCATTATCAAATTATCCCAATTAGTTCCAATCGTGTTATATGTTGTTTAAGATTTGGAACTTCGTGTACAGGATTTTCGTATCCATGATCAGAACAGCGTATCATACAGTCCGGCCTACGAAACACTCATCACGTTCGACTTATACCTGAACACACCAGATTGCTATCAGTGTTTCGAGGCTCTTATCGCTCACTTCAAGAATAGTTCCGCATAGCCGGGCTGGCTTGGTGAGCCTCAGTTGCTCAGACAGACCGTTGAGGGCGCATCACAATTCGGTTGCGGATATACCTGCGTAGCAAATGAGGTGCAGTGAGTGAGTCTAATCTGAATGATACTTCGAACATCACTCTTTTTTCAGATATCACCGGATCAGAATTTTTCAGAATTCTAGTGACAACATGCAAGGTTAAGTTCCGGCAGTGGAACACTATACCCTCATGGTGATATTTAAAACGTGCAGTTATGAAAGAAGATGGCATAAGCACAAACGTTACAAAGACTTTCAAATCAAGCAGCATTATTAGATTATGAAGTAGCTTTTCCGAGAATCTTTAAAGTTCGGAGGTCAGGCATAGAATAAAGAATAGCCATTTGTACTACAGCGTGTTTGGTTAATACTGTCTAGCCATTTGTAAAACTAACCGCCATTGTTGATCGCCGCTATAAATGTCGCGGAAGGAACCAAGAGGAGGTTACACATCTCAACAAAACGGACTGGATATTTCAGCATTATAAGCGTCTCCCTCTTTCAATTAATGTTATCTACTTTTCTTGATACGTCTTCATGCAAATGTACATAATTTGGGCTTACTATTTACGCCCATTTTTATTGGGGCCAAAATTATTATGACAAATTTTATGACAGATATTATGGAGAGATACAAGATAGATAAATGCATCCAAGAGTATTTGCGTATTTTATTAACTTTTGCATCAACTTACAACGCTAAATCTGACTACTCTTCGATATATTCTTGTAACCAAATTTTGCAAGACAAGATTATGATCGCGAATCGTCTCGTCAAATGTTTTTTTTTCCTTAGAAGACCGAATATGGACTGTGTCGTACTGCTGATACAGAACATAAAGTGCAATCTTTCGAACACTGTCATCTATTCTCAAATATTTATAAGCGTAACTTAGAAATAGTATACCATTCGTGTATTTTATCGGCAACATTTGTCCTGTATTACATATTTTTACAATATATTCCTTATATTTTTATGATATATTTTTTTGCTTAGCTCTATAATACACAAAAACCCATACCGATATCTTGCCAGCTACGTATAGTCGATTTCTGGATAACCAATCCAAACCTTCGTTCTTTCACATGCAAGAAAAAACCATTTACTCAAGAAAAGTAGATAACATTGAACCTGCGTTCCGAGGACTGTAAGTTGTGTACTCGAAAAAGAGTCGAATCTGTAACTACAGCGTTTGCCGCCCATCAGCGTACATTGTAACGAGAACATCCCATATTGTGCGCCTCGATGTAACTTCGCAGTCACTCCAGCATCGGGTAAACTACAGTCAGACAGAGAAAAATGCAAAAACTGTCATTTCCTACACACACAGGTCGTAACGGAGAAGAGCCAACAATTTAGCTATGACTCCCATTGCCGCTATAACAATGAATCATTGCACAAGTATGATTAGGCCTAATTTGTTTTCTGCTAACTCCACAATACAATTTGACATCGGGACAATGTTTTGTATTTAATATGGCGTTTTTAATTACATTTCCGAAATCAACTGTGAACGTACAGTATGCTTATGGAAAATTAGCAAAAATTCAGTCTGGGCGATGTTGTTGTCGTAATATGAATAAGTATTTGCTTTACTTGTAGGCCTATACATGCGTATACTTGAGCTAGATAACTTTTTATTACTATGTATTGCACTCATATTAGTGACTATCCAATTTATATAGAGGGTGACTCACCTGAAAGACGAATGGCCCTCTAAAGGAGTTATGGGCTGGTAGCTTCAAAAGCACAGAGAAGGAAATATTTGCATAACTTTCAATATGACTTGTATGATGTTGTCAGACACAATGTCTGTTCTTTTTGTGCGGTTTGAGGAAGTATCTGACAAAATGAATTCAGTCAAGGAGATTTCAATGTTAGGCCATAAAAAGAAATTTCTTTATTTGCCGTCCGTGGATTTTTAGAAAACCTACCAGACAGCCAGGGAAAAAAACAAACAAACAAAGACAAAAAACACAAGTGTATTAACATAAGCTCAAATTTTATTTGGTTTCCCTTGGGGAAAATATTGTTTTTATTTGTGATAGTGTTAACATTGTGTTTGTTTCTTAATTTTCTCCAAAAACTTACCAGCACGCGAACGGAAAACAAAGAATTGTTTTTTAAAGTACCTTATCAAAAGACACTACATGTAAGCCATCGAACGCAGTTTCTATCCAGCTTTCGCTCTTTCATTTTTATTCGGAACGGTCGCTAGAGGGCGCCTGCCTTTCCGCCGGGTCTTTGACCGCTGGTTTGACCTACAATTAAAATGGCGGATCTGTGTACAGTGTAGGACGTACGATCCACGCGATTTTATTCTGATTTTGACGAAAAGATTTTTTTTCGTGGCATTCTTTGTGAAGACTGCAACTCATAAAGCTGAGGTACCTTTGAATGCGTTGAGTGAACCGGATTACAGGAAGAAACACACATCAAATACGTAGATCATACCTCTCGGCCAGGTAAGAACGTAAATTTCTCACTGATATCATGAACGTATACTTCCGTGTATTTGGGATTGGGCTTTTTGACCGTACTATTGCTTGTCTGGCCAATGACATTGCATACTAGTATAATTATTTTCCTCCGGTTACTGCTAGGGTAATCTTCAAAGCTATTTAAGTACGAATATCGTCCTCTGTTGAATATTTCGAGTTCAGTGCGATGGAGTAGAAGCAGTAAATACGCAGCGTTGTTCAAATGGGGTCATTCGGGGTCAATGAATGACCGATAAAACCCGATGTCTCGCTGTGCTGACCTTCGGTTCAGTAATTTTGTTAGGTTTTTACTCGATAAATGCATTTCTGATGGCTACTTGCAACCTTTAGAATGCTGCTCCCCCCCCCCCCTCACACCCCGAACAAATTATGACAGCATTAGCTGTGGAAACGCAGCTATCTGTGGCAGGGTAGCGTGCGTCTATGTAGGTCATCAAAGGTCAACCCCGCCATGGATTGCTGCGGGCCGCCTCAGAGCGAAAATGGGACTATTTTGACACGGTCCTTGTGGACGGACCCAACCTGGGTCGGGACTTTTAACGGCTAAATAAACCAAAGTGTGCATATATAAAATGAGCTATACCTGCCTGAACTCTGATTATTGCTCATTATAATATGCTTAGCTGGAATCCGGCAATCTGATTGGCTGGAGCTGGGTTTATATTCTCAACAAGAAGACCTGAGCGCCGCATAACATTTTTGAGCTCGCTCAAATTTTGAACGCCAACTTGAGAGCTCAACGCGCCATAATGTCGATCAAGTCTATGGCTTCAGATTGATTTCGATTGTTAAATTTTAGTCTAGTGCAGCTTGACGAACCAACATATGAAGAGTTTCTATAAGCATTAAGCATCGGAGGCTATGTAACAACGACATAATTTTTTAAAGTTTTTGAGAGTTTTTTGAAGTAAGATTCAAGTTTGATGTTTAATCGCGATATCGATGCGTTGGGTAACCACATTTTATGAATTCAACCGTGCACGCACGCGCGTTCTGAAACGTTCTTTTTTAGAGTTTGTATGAGGCTTGGCACTCCTGAACTCTCGTTCCAACTTCAGCCCTAAATAACGACATTGTACACTTGTTTTTAACTTTAGCATATTATAATGAGGTTATAAACGGTGCGCTCGGGTATTAAATTTCGCTTCGCTCGGTGATTATTTCCCGCCAAATATGCTAATTTTCACCCAAGAGGTCTTATATCCGCAACCAAATACCCTCGCTTGCCGTTTATAACCTCTAATTCCTTCTATCCTTTTTTAAACAAAATATCTGGTTCATTTACATATTTCGGCTGATTTTCCAAGGACTACTCAAGATTTTCACTCTGGCAGCAGACTCTGACTTCCATTGATATGCTAATAAGAACGACATGCATGAGGAAATGAAAATCTAGAGTAGACCTTGGAAAACCAGCTGAAATATGTAAATGAACCAGACATTTTGTTAACAAAAGGATATGGACTGAGCAATTAAATCAGAGTTCAGGCAGGTATAGGTCATGTTATTGAATTATGCTCACTTTGGTTTATTTTACCATTGAAAGTCCTGACCCAAGTCGGGTCATCGAAATTGATCCATTTTTGCTATGATGTGGCCCGCAGCTATCCATGGTGGGGTTGACCTTTTGATGACCCGCATAGCCACAAATAGCTGTGTTTCCACAGCTATGACGGCATTTAACTTCTGTCATGGTATCACTGTTCTAAGTTACTGTATAAATTTACTATGAGACCTATGGTGATTTTGTAAACTCTAGTGTCTATCCATGTTTTGGCAGAACAATTACCGGCAATTAAGCGGCTAGTGGTTACTCTACCCTGCCATGTGATAGTGAACGTGAACCACAAAACTGCTATGCATCCATGCTCTTTTCATCAGGTTGGGACTACTGCTGAGTATTTATTATACTGCACACATGTGACAGATTTCAGAGTTATTTACCTTACATGTAAATTTATATATCATTTAAATGTAGCATTAGAAAGTATACTATCAGAAGTTTCTACACCAGAGAAGACTGCTGGTTCTAATTGTATATTTCGTTATCTCCATCCCAAAATTATTTGATTCCTTATGTTTGTGTGTATGCGCTGTGTGTCTTTAGATTGAGAACTTCTTCCTGTTGATGATATAAAAAATTATTGCCTGCTCTGTAGCAAACAAAATTATAATACAATCTAAAAAAGTAAAGATGTACTTTTTTTCATATCTTAAACTTTGTTCATACAGGTAATGACAGCAAAATGACTTCCATATTCCTGGCTGAAAGATGGTCCCGTGTTGGAGACACAGTGTCAGCTCTCAACTGTCAACTTGCAAGCCTTGCAGCACAAAACAGACAAAAGAAGATCTGCTGTGTTGTTTTGAAGGCAACTGAGGAAGAAATGAAAGATGCTGCTGACTGTGGAGTTGAACTTATACTGCCATGTTTGAATGAGGACATCAAAGACGCATTTGGCAATGATGAGCCTTCTTTCAAATGGCTTTTGTCACCGGAAAACTACTTCTTAACTCTCACAATGCAACAAAATGTTGAATTTATAGTTGAGCATGTAAAGTCATCAACATCATTCATCTTTGCATCTGCACTGAGAAAATGCTGTTTCAAAAACGCTGATATTGTGTTGATAAACCATGTCATTCCATCAGCTGATCTGAGAAACAAACACTTGAAATTTGCTGAAGCAGCAGCCAAAGTTTTCTCTGTTGGACCTACAGTCTTTGAAGAATACAAAAAACTTTACCAAATGACCAAGATTCAAATAAAGCATGACCTCTATCTTCCAAGACCAGAGAAGGCTTTCTTCGATCTGAATGTCGACCAAATGTCAAGAACTGGTGACCTCAAACAAATACTTACACTGATAACAGAGAAAAAGGTTGAGTCCACAAGGTTCAAAGTTCTCTCTGCTGCAGTGGGTCAAACAGCTGATAGGTTTCAATTTATGTGTACAAAGATTCCAAAGTGGTTTGTTCGTGCACCCTCAGCAGCTGATCTCAAATGTACTAAAACCTATCTTACTGACAATTTAAACTGTACATGCATAGAACCAAACACTTACCCTCCTTACAGCTCTCAAGACGAAATTTACAGGGACCTTCAACAAAGTAATGTCCTTGTAATACCACCTGATGAACCGTTTAGAATGGAGGCATTGTGGGCCATAGCTGCTGGGCTTCCTGTGTTGGTTCCAAGGAGAACTGCCATGGCAGAGTTTCTCTAGAAGTACTTTGGTGAAAGAGCAGAGTACTTTCTTTATGAACCTAACGTCGATGATTTGTCAAAACAGATCAGCAAAATGTTAAACAATCCAAAGGCAACTGGGGAAACCAGACATTTGAAGAATATTTTTCAAAGTCACATGGAAATCAATGAAAGTTCTGAAGACTTTAAAGTCTATTTTACTAAAGTCCCATGTCATAATACTGGAACAGGTACATGTGAGGGCAGAGCCTGTACAAAATACTACTAAACATAAAATTGCATGTGTTTCATTTTCTGACTTAACTCAGTTTGTCATGTGCATGACATGATTCAATACCACTTTGAAATGAAATATGCAACTCACAGTTCAATTTGACAATGAATGTAAGTGAGTACAGTTTGATTGCTGTCATATTTGTTCTGTCTCAGTCTAGGCTCACCTGGACTGTCGGGAATTTCCCGTGCCAGTTTGAATTACTTTCTTCCCTGCGCACTGGAAAATTATTGCAATTTCAGGAAGATTAGGCTTGGTAACAAGAATAGGGATGGTGCACACGAATTAACAAACATGTTTTCCTGATTTACCCTATGTTCAAACAGTTGAAGTATAGTATCACATCGTCACCTTTACATTGAACTAGTTGACTTGTTTACCAATAAATGATAAAGCAAACTGACCGAATTATGAATGCACTAGTTTTAAACTTTGGTAGTGAATAGTTGGTGGAAAAATGCTCGACATTTCGGGCTTTTTGACACGGTGATAGTCGAATCGGCCCCTGGCGCTGGCTCGGGCGATGCACCGACTGCCAATGCTTGGTCCGGCTAATGCACCGGGCCTAAATTACATCTTTTTTACTCTGACCTAATGCATCACCACTTGAAACGTAAAAAGCATTCTCATACTCAAGCAACAGAAAAAAAGAGTTTAAAAAATAACACTCCAGATTCAACGAACAGTGGACGTACATCACAATCAAAACAGATACACAGTGCGTAAGCTGGATATAAATGTGCATTAATTACGAGCGCTCTCCGTCTCCATTGTTACAGTGATCACGTTTAAAATCCCGCTCTCGCGTGGCAAGTGATATCATCACTCCTTGTGCTCCATACCACTTGATCGCCAACATTTTGAAAAAACACAAAACGCCGCGAACTTCGCTTAGCGACAGGCCAGCAACAGTTTTATTACCTTTCATTAATCACAATCGGATGTTAGTTTCGACTTGTTTCCTTGTCAATCGACAATTAGGAAGGGATAGTATAATCTAGCTTGGTTTTTATCATGTGGTCGGCGGAAAAAATGGTCAAAGTTACAGCTACTATCCCTTTAATCACTCTATTTTATTTCTTGCAGTTGCTGCAGCTGTTTCACCTCCTCATACATATTCAACTGATGATGGTATAGGTTCTATTGAAGACACATTTTCTCAACAATCACTCTCTTCTCAGCCAGGTAAGCTTAACAACCAGAAAGTTATTGATATTTCAGTTTGAATGCATGCTATAAATGCTGGTCACATCCTACAAGTTATTAATTGGTGTGATCAGCATTGCCGCAAGTGTCAACACAACCCAAGCAAGTGTGGATAATTAATCTTGAATAACCTCATACTACCGGTATATGAGTGGATTCTATTGTCATTTTATAACAGATATGTTAACATCAAACTGAACCTTCGCTCATGGCAGAAATTGTAATTGTTTGTTCACATAGGCAATTTCTGATCAAAGATTGCTGTAAACACAGTCCCGCCACCCATTGATGTAAACACGGTTTTTCCACACAAAAAAAATCATGACTTAGATGGGGTTATCATAATATTCAACCACCAGAGTAATAATTTTTGTTGGGCAAGGACAAACTTGGCTTTGTATATATATATTATATAGTATTACAGGTCAATGACTGCGCATAGCATCTGTACATACGCTGTAAGGATGTGAAAAATACAGTAAAGATTCAGTACATATTTCATCATTAGCTCACATTTGGTTTAAAGTGTATGTATGATTGCTCTCACATTTGTTAAAGTTGTGGTGAAATTTTCATATTTCTATTTGTGTGGGCAATTCTTTGCATTTTAGGTCATCATTTTCTCTGAATTACCTATTGCTTTGAAACTTGGTATGCATGTACCTTTTAGCAACCTTTGTTGAGTGTCTTTAAATTGTAGTGAAATTTTCATATTTGTATTCTTGGACGATGTTTGCAATTTTTTTTAAAAATCATCTTCTCTGAAAATATGTATGTATGTTAGTCCGTCCCCATCATCAACTCCTAAACTGCAATGGCTGCCGTCTTAGTATTTGGTGTACAGATGTACCTTGGGGTGGAGATGTGAATTTGTTCAGATGAACATGTCAGTGCCAAAATATGCAAATGAGGGAGTGGGAAAGGAAAAATCCTGCAAATGGCTAAAACTCAGTAAGCATTGGTCACATTGGGTTGAAACCTAGTATGCAGATTCCTTTAGGTATTTTAAATTATGTGTGGAGAAATTAGGGTGAAATTTGCATGTTTTTATTTTTAGGGTATTTTTTTCCATTTCAGTCAAAAATCTTATTCTCTAAAATCACTTGTCTGATCGCTCTGAACATTACTATATACATGTTCCTCAGGATGACCTCAATCAAGTTTGTACAAGTTGTATTGATATTATCAAATTTTGTAATTTTGGAGCAATTTTCCCAATTTTTGGTCAAAATTTTTTTATCCAAAAACTACTGATCTGATAGCTTTGATAGGTTCCTACAGATGATCTTAATGATATTTATCAACATAATGATGAAATCTGTGATTTTGTATTTTTGGGGCAATTTTTTCCATTTTTGATCAAAAAATGTGTTTTCTTAAATATATTGGTCTGATAGCTTTGAAATTCGATATGCAGATTCCTACAGATGAACTAAATGTGATATTTTGAAATTATGATGAAATCTGTAATTTTGTGTTGGGGGCAATTTTTTGCCATTTTTGGTCAAAAATTTGTTTCTCAAAAACTGCAAGTCAATAGCTTTGATATTTGGTATGCAGGTTCCAAAGGATTATTTAATATATGATATATTGAAATGATGGTGTAATCTGCAATTTTTATTTTTGGGGCAATTTTTTGCCATTTTTGGTCAGAAAATTTCATTCTCAAAAAATCACTTGTTAGATAGCTTTGGCTGACATGTTCTTAGGGATGATCCAATGTGATATATTCAAATTATGATAAAAATTTCAATTGTGTATTTTTGCAGCTACTTTAGCCACCTTTTTTTTGGCCACTGACATGAGCTATCAAAGATTTCCACCTTCTTCATCAACATGTGTCAAAAATAGTTATTCTCTACATAAACACAGTGGAGCTATATCGGCCGCTAGGTCGCTTGTTTTCTCTTGAAAATTGCTATTCTGATTGCTTTGATATTTAGTTAACAGCTTCCTAGGGTTTATCTTAATATGATATATTTAAATTAGGTTGAAATCAGTAAATAGCTCATATTGGTTTTGTATATAAATACCAAAAGAGCTTATATGATGAGTCGGTGTGTCTGTATGTCTGTATGTATGTATGTGGGTATGTATGTGCGGATGTATTTCCGCCACACACAAAGGCTCCCATACCGCCAAAGCTATCTCTTCAGTATTTGGTTTACAGGTAGATGCAGGGGTTTAGATGTGACTTTGTTCAAATAAACACGTCAGTGTCAAAATGTGCAAATGAGGTAAGAAAAAGGGAAATCCTGCAAATGTGCAGGAGTGATGGCATGCCAGTAAGAAACAGGCCAACTCCACTGACCTTGAGTCATTTTCTGTCATTGTTTATGAACTGTTACATATTAACAGACCTGCTCAAACTAAGAGGGACTAGCTGTTTCTGCTATGCATGTTGCTAAAGTTGACCTCCAGCACCTAAAGTTTCAGACCTTATTTACTTTTGTCATTCTTGTTTTTCTGGTTTAAATATTTCTTGTTGTTTTTCTGGTTGTACTGTGCAGAAATCATTGTCATAACATCAACGTAGAATTTTCCTGCACTGAACAGATAGAAACAACATTTATTGTTGATCTTTGGTACCCATACTGGTATATATATATACCAATTCTGATAAAATTTGAGCGACACCGTATATTGCAGTACTTTTTGTATTTGGGAGCAATTTTGCCATTTTTGGTCAAAAAATTTGTTTCTAAAAATCTTCTTGTCTGAAAGATTTGATATTTGGTATACATGTTCCTGCAGATTATTTTAATTAATTATGTTCAACTTATTGGAAAATCATTAATTACCATATGTATTTTGCAGCTATTTTTAGCTCACATTTGGTTATACCAATGTGAGTTTATCGTATAAGCTGAAGTCGATGGCGTCTGTATGTATGTGTGTATGTATGTATGTATGTATGTATGTATGTATGTATGTATGTATGTACGTACAGTATGTCCGTCAACATCAAAAACACGCAAACCGCTGCACATTTCAGCTTGGTATTTGGTGTGTGGATGCATCCTGGGCTATAGATGGGATTTTGTTCAAATGAAGTCTGCATTGCCAAAATTATGCAAATGAGCTTACAAAATGTGAAAATGGTCAAGATTTAATATCTCGAGAACCGCTGTTTTGATTGCTTTGAAAATTTGTGTGCAAGTACCTCAGGTGAACCTAATACAGTTTTATGAATATTGTGAAGATATCCTTAATTTTGTATTTTTACTGAATTTTTTGGTGATTTTTCTCATTTTCAGTAAAAATTCTTCTTCTCTGAAACCGCCAGCCCAATTGCTCTCAAATTTAGGTTGGATCTTTGCGAGGGTGTTATGCTTCTAATTTGTTGAAATTATGACAAAATTTGGAAAATTACTATTTTGGAGCAATTTTGTCATTTTTGGTCAAAAATCTTAAACAGTATTTTCTTTTTAAAACCCCTGGACAGACAGCTTTTGTATTTGGTACACAGACGTACAGAGATGACAATAGTTAGATATGTGGAAATTGTCCTGAAATATACAAATTTGTATTTTTAAGACAATGTTGTCATTTTTGGTCAAAAAAACTTGATCTCAAAATTACTTGTTTGAAAAGCTTTGTAATTTGGTATAAAGTCCCGAGGGATGTTATTAGATACATTTTCTGTTCAAAGTGTTAGGAAACCCCCAAATTTGTATATTTAGGTAATTTTCTCAGTTTGTGACCTTAAATGACCTACACCAAACCAGGATATGTTGTGAGACAGTTTTGAAGGCTGTGAACATAATTTTGTCATATTTGGTATCAATATGTAGGAAAATTTGATCCAGAAAACAAAGCTTAGGTGAATTTTTTCATTGCGGACCAATTTTTTGCAACTTTTCTATGTAAGACATACAAGAACTGATGAGAAATTTGGATCCGGGATAATTCCAGATGTTGTAATCACAGCCCACATTGGAAGGCATTTCACCATCTGTAACTAACTTAAGTGCTGTTTACATTAGAATGATAACACTCATGGCATTAATTAAAAAATCCCCAAGGTTGTAAATATATTTCCTGTCATCTGGCGTTATGTAATACCAAGGGATAGAACATTTGATATTCAGGACGGGGTAGGGTCTAGAAGATTGATGAGGTAGCATTACTTTTTTACCAGATCCCTTGTACATTTTTTTACCCACTCCCACCTTTTCTTCTTATCAAACCTTCTCTGTCTATTTTTTGTGGTTGACATTTGCTTATGTATTTAGGATCTGCTTGTCCCATTGCTATAGAAGTTGATATGCATGTTCCTAAAGATGACCTCCAGTACCTAAGTTGGAGACCTTATTTGCTTTTGTATTCTTGTTTTTCCTGGTTTAAATATTTCTCGAATGGACCAATTCAACCGAATGTGAGCACACTGTCCTTGACGGTATTTTTGCTATTGTGATCAGGCTGACCTGTAGTGGGCTATCAAAGATTTCATCCTTCAGCAACACATATGTCACAAAAAGTTATTCTCTACATAACACAAAGGAGCATTTTCAGCTGCTAGGTGGCTTATTTTAAATTTTCAGAGAAATATCTTCAATTTTTAAATTGAAAAATTATTTCCTGATTGTCGACAGGAAAAAAAATACAGAAATAGTCTGGTGTATTGATTTGAAATTTGGTTTAAATCTCTACAACTGTTCTCATACGTACGGTATATTATCATATCAGAAGAAGATGAACAATTGCAATATTTTTTATTTTTAGCTCGCATTTGGTATGTAAAAGAGAGAGGTTATGGTATAAGGTGAATAAGTTCATTTGCATCCAATTTGCATGTCTGTCTGTATGTGTGTACTTATGTCTGTCTGTCTGTCTGTCTGTCTGTCTGTCTGTCTGTCTGTCTGTCTGTCTGTCTGTCTGTGTGTGTGTGTGTGTGTGTGTGTGTGTGTGTGTGGTGTGTGTGTGTGTGTGTGTGTGTGTGTGTGTATGTATGTATGTATGTATGTATGTATGTATGTATGTATGTCAAAAACTCCTAACCGCAGTACCTACTATCTTAGTATCTTTTAAGTACAGGTGCACCTTGGGGTGGAGAGTTAATTGTTCAAATGAACTTGTCAGTATCAAAATTATGCAAATGAGGGGGGGGGAAGGAAAAGCCCTGCAAATTGCTAAACTCTGTAACTGGTGGTCAGATTGGGTTGAAACTTGACTTGCAGGTTCCTTTAGATATCCTAAATTAGGTGAGTACAAATTGGGTTGAAATTTGCATGTTTCTATTTTGGGGGTAATTTTTTTCAGTTTTGGTCAAAAAATCTTTTTTCTCTGAGACCGCTTGTCTGATTTCTTTGAAAGTTGGTATATAGGTACATGTTCCTCAGATGACCTCAGTCAAGTTTTATAGAAATTGAATTGAATTGAATTTTCATATTTGTAATTTTGGTGCAATTTTCCAAATTGTTGGTCAAAATTTTTTTATCCAAAATCTACTGATTTGATAGCTGTGATATTTGGTATACAGTTTCCTGCGCTTGATCAAAATCTGATGTAATCAAATTCTGGTGAAATCTGCAATTTTTCTCAGTTTTGGGTAAATTTTTCTTCTCAAAAATTACTTGGCTGATTGTTTTTATATTTGGTGTACAGGTTCCTAGGATAAATCTTCATATGATATATTGAAATTAGGTTGAAATAGGCAATTTTGTATTTTGTGGGCAATTTTTGCCATTTTTGGTCAAAAAATGTCTTTCTTAAAACTTGTTGTCTGATAGATTCAATATTGGGTAGACATATTCCTGCAGATAATTTCACTTAATTATGTTAAAATATGGTAAAATCTTTTTTTTGCAGGTATTTTTGCTATTTTGATCAGGCTGACCTGTAGTGGGCTATCAAAGATTTCCTCCTCAGCAACACATATGTCACAAAACACTATGGCAAAAAGGCCCTAAATTGTTCAGTACAGCGGGTACAGCGCCCCCGCCGGACAACGCTTTGGGCTGGTTGCTAGTGACGACAGCGAACATTGTATCAATTTCATTACAATAAAATATCGATCGAAATTTGCTCGCCTGTCGCTCGTATTTTCAGGTTACGCCATGAATTTTTCCATGACAGTCCGTATATATTGACTTATGTACCATAAAATCAACGTATCGGTTGTTTTCTTCCACTCAAATTGAATCGAAGACAATTTGTTTAGTTTTGGTGATACTTTTATGTCTCAGCATATTTTGGCGCTCTTTGGACAAGTTTGGCGCCATGCGATCCGCGGGTATGCAACACGACATTGCGGGTATGCAACACGACATTGTAACAATTCGCAACAAAGAATATCGATCGATAACATTCACTACACGTTCACAGTGGAGACTCTACACCAGTTCGCTTTCGTTTCGTGTTATTTTTACCAATTTACTGCGATATTCATGGTTCATATTCACCCAAATTTTGTATAAAAGACAACAACCTGACAGGTATTTGATCTGTACAATTTAGGAGACACTTGCTGATTAATTTGTGTCAATTTCAGACCCTTGTTCTGCACATGTAAACGCCGTCAGATCGCCATATTGTTGACGGCAACAGTATATTTCAGTGATCAGAATAAATAGAATGGCAATAAAAAAAATTTAACGAAGAAATTCAAAAATCTAAAACGATACGATTTTTGCTTATTAGTCAGAGGATCATTGTACCAATTTTCATTATCATTGGTTCAGAATTGAAAAATTTGAACCGGCGAGAAGTTTGCAATGTGTTCGGTCGATCGGACGCGCATAAACGCCATTGTTTTCTATGGGAATCGAGATTATTCGGCACATCGTAAAATGAAAAATACATCTGAAAAAACCCGCCGGACCAACTTTTTCATTTCGCTGTTATTTCTCACAATATTTGAGATTAAGCATCTCATGAAGGTTCACTAAAACTCTATGGTTTTAGATTTTTGAATTTCCCTCTTATTTTTATGAAATGACGAGTTTACGATCGTTTGTGCTGTTGGCCGTGTTTTCACCTATTTTTGCATAGAGTATTTTCGCTTCGGTATTTTAAGAATTCCTTCATGAAATTATTGCCGAAATATCATAATGGACAGAGGAACATATAAGGAAATGGAATCTGCAACTCTTTCATGAATATTTAGCTGTGCGGCTAGGAAATTCGGCGAAGTTTTCAACATTACGCGGAAGCTTGATTTGGCTCTCTTTACGCTCATTCAGCGTATGTGCGGCAAAAAATTGTCACATGTTGAGTGAACAATATAGAGGCCATTTTGCCCACAGTGAAAAGTTATTCTCTACATAACACAAAGGAGCATTTTCAGCTGCTAGGTGGCTTATTTTAAATTTTAGAGAAATATCTTCAATTTTGTGTATTGAAAAATTATTTCCTAATTGTTGACGGAAAAAAATTACAGAAATAGTCTGCTGTACATGATTGATCTAAAATTTGATTTGTAAATCCATACAAATATTTTCATACATATATTACCATGTCATAATGAGATGAACAATTGCAATATTTTATTTTTCTTTGTTGTTGTTGGTAAACTAAAATATTTTTATAACAACCACTTCCAATGCTGGTTTGAAATTTAGCATGAAGGTTTCAGTGAGTAGTAGTACCATAACTTATTCAGATTGTATTGATATGAACAAAATTAATAAATTTTGAGAAGAGATTTAATTTTGCCGATTTTATACCTACAGGAACCTAGAGTACACAATGTGGTGATTTAGTTATAAGGTAAACTGTATTTGGAGTTGAAATGCAGTGCAAAGGTCATTAGAAAGCAAAGATGAAGGTGATTTTAGATGGTTTGGTCTCCAAAAATAGTCCATAATTTTTTCAATGTTGAAGAGTATCAAGGTTGTAAATAGTCACTTCTTGCCATCTGGCCATGGAAGAAAACAATGTTTACTTTTCCCTGTAGGGTTTCTGAGTTAATTGTTGTATGTTGAAATTTCTCCATGTATCTGGTGTATGGGCAAAATGTAAACATTGGTTGCATGTTATTTATTTCAGTCTAAGTCAAATATTGTTTAACCCTTTTCCTGCCAAGTCCATATTTCACCATCAGGTCAAGATGGTTAAATTAATGAAACACAACGTATTCCATATGGTGTATTGTAACATAATACTGTACCATTGAAAGCTGTTGAAAACTTAAATACCGTAAACTTGATGTTTTTGGACTGAAGATGCTATAACAGACCAAGTCAAGTGAATGAAAATACGTCATGTTTTGGCTCAATACCGCTTTTTACTGACTTGGCTCATGGGGAAGTGATACTGTCTGGCAGGAAAAGGGTTAAGAGAAATCAAGAAAAGTTTACTATGTGCTTGTAAAAGATGAATTATATTATATCATGCTACCATGCGCCATTCTGATTGGACGAGAGCGATGCTAAAATATTGTTTTAGCACTGATAGCGGTGGTAAAACGGGCCCCTAAACAAGCATTTTTGAAAATTGCCCGGTCGGTGCATTTGAACGATGTGGCTCTGAACTTAATCCGAAACAGTCCGCTTTGTTTCAAAGACCGAGTTCGAATTTCGATACAGAGATAAAGTATGGTTCTGTAACTCACCTCTTGGTGAAAATAAGCGGTCTATGATGAAAGAAATCTCCGAAGCAACACATTTATTTTGGTATGATGATGTACAAAATTGTATAGAGTAACAGCGCACTGTGTAGTTTGCTTTATCGATTCAGCAGGAGTCGAGAGGCGACATACCGCTCTTTAAAACGAAGCTACTACTAGTATTCGTTCATACACAAATACATGTAAATTGAAACTTCCTCACTGTAACGGTACGTCAGATATTCCTAGAGTTTGGGCTGTAACAGACCAGGGTGTTCTAACGATGTAGCCCAAGAACTTGAAGAAGTTCAAAATAACAATGCGATCATTCCTGGCGACTGCGACGAAAATCGCTGTGTCAGCGTCCAGCTCTCGCTGAATCGGGCAACACACTCTGCTCGCATATTACAACTGTTCATACAGTCGCCGTAATCCATGTCTGGATTATTTCAAAACTGCACGTTTTCTGGCACAAATTATCCATCCAAAATATCCATCAAAAATAGAACCTGTAACCCCACTGCACCACCTCCTCTGTCTGAATGTTACGACGGTTGGCGCACACCGGACTGACAGTGAATGAGACAAATCTATTTTTAGTGTACTAAAAAAAAAAAAAGCCAGCGCTATTGTTTTTATGTAAATTTACGAAAAAATTGTTACTTTTTCGTTTGCTTTGAACTCTTGACCCATTTCTGTGTCTGAAGCAGTTCGTGTTGCATGTAAATATTAATAAAATTTTGATGAACATAATGCGTATGTTATCGTAGGATATTGTGTTCGTGTGTTGTCAACGTAATCCAAACTTATAAAAATGCTCGGTCTCGGGCGATGATTTTCCGACGTTCGATCTCTCAGACGTCAGTTTTCTGCATTTTGGACTGAAACTGACGAAAATGCCGGACCAAGACGACAAAGACACACAAGTTGATATAATATAATAGCAATAACCCCCTTCGCAGTCGGGTATACACTCGATTTTGGTACAATTCGCTCCATATAGCACTCGCCTATCGGCTCGTGCTATATGTCGCGCACTGTACCAAAATCTCGTGTATACCCTCCTGCGGCGGGGGTTATTGCTTAGATATTCGTCAATGCACATAAACTGTCCTGCAGGTTGGTTGTTTTAAAATTATCACATAAGTGGAAAGAGGACAAGAAACTAATCAAAGTGATGTAATATTATATATTATTGCCTGAATACATGGGTTAATGTGCCCTAGAGCAGGTGACAATTTGCCCGACGCCAGGAGGGCAAATTGTCTCCTTTTGCGAGGGCACATAAACCCATGTATTCAGGCAATATTATTTTTATTACATGCCTCTTCACAGTTAATGCTATATGACATTAAATTACATGCAGGGTATTTTCAAACAATTTTACCATTATCGACCAGCATCAAACAGATTTTAACGAAATCTAGCGTTAAGCATCTACTTTGACATTGAACGTCGAAAGGCTTCACTGGACCAGGTAACCATGGAAACTAGTCGGTACATTGTTCACCATCCCGCTAACATCCTGGCTGTCCCTATTCAAATCAATGCACTGATTTGCATTCACATCGAGGCATGTAATAAATTTACCCTGAGTGCCTGTATACCAGCTGTTTGTTATATCTTTATCACTGCCCATGGGCCAGGGCTCACTAGGAGGCCAAGACGAAGTTTTTGGAGCTTATAATTAATAATTTTTCCACTAAATGTGGCCAGCTTCAATATGTGGAATGCTTAGACGGTGATCCATACAGAATGGTAGATGTTGTAGATGTTGATAAAAGAATAAGAAAAAATTTTTTTTCTTAATTTGCAACATTTCTGTTGTTGAGAGAGTTATTACTTTGTTAATTGGTATATATTTTTGTTTGATATTTTTGTTAAAAAGCATGAAATTGATATATGTTTATTTTTAGGTTTTATTCAATTTTTTTGTCTAAGTATTGTGTTAAGGAATTACATATAAGGTAGCATATATCAACTTTGGATTTTTAAGTTCAGAATATTGATAAAATTTGGCTAAGTAAATATGAGTGAATTAGAAGACAGATGTTTGTTTTTGTTACATGCAATATTAACCAGTGCAGCTGACACACTGTTTCACAAAAAATTTTCATGGAAATTTGTTGTGTTTAAAAGAAGTTTTTGGGTACAGATCTGGTAAAGTTTTGCCTGTTTTATTGAAAAATGTGCCAAATATGAAGTCCCTGGTCCAATTGCAACAAATTGAGCAATTCTGCACATTTTACCTGTGTATATGTGGTAGGTACATGCTCAACTGTAAACAAGTATTTGTTCAAATGAAATCAACATGACCAAATAAAATTCTAATGAGCAACGAAAGTGTAAACTGGTTAAAATCTCAATAAACATTGGTTACAGTGTCTTGGCAAGGCAGCCAAATTTGAACCTTTGCCACATGTTTGCAACTTAATTGAATCTGTTATGATCAACACAATGAACAATATTCACCACATATCAATTCTAAAGGTCATTAAGTATTTAAATATGTAATTAGCTGAAATAAAAATATTAAAGTTCTTTGACTGCTGTCATTGTATCACCACTTTATATAGCAAATGTAATTACCTTTGATCAAGTCCTTCAAGCTATTATGCCAAATGGTAAAAGCACATTAGATATGCAAATTATAAATTAGCTGACATGAAAATGCGAAATGACTTTCAATATTGTTATAACCTGGTATAATCATCAATGTACATAGCATGTTTTGCCAACTGTGATCAAGTAAATCCCAGTATATATCCCTAATTAGGAAAGTTCATTAAATATGCAAATTAGGAATTGGCTGAAATAAAAATGTTAAATGACTTTCAATAATGTTGTATCATAGTATCTTTAACATACATAACAAGTTTTGTCAACTTTGGTCTAGTCAATACAGATAAATATCCCTAATTAAGAAAGTTCATCAAATATGCAAATTAGAAACTGGCTGAAGTAAAAATGCTTAACGACTGTCAATAATGTTGTATTATAGTATCTTAAATATATGTAGCAAGATTCATCAACTTTGGTCGAGTCAATTCAGATATATATCCCTAATTAGAAACGTTCATTACATATCCAAATAAGGAATTGGCTGAAGTAAAACTAATTAACGACTTTCAATAATGTTATATCATAGTATCTTCAATGTAAATAGCAAGTTTATCAACTTTGGTCGAGTCAATTCAGATATATATAACTAATTAGGCAAGTTCATTAAATATGCAAATAAGGAATTGGCTGCAGTAAAATGCTAAATTACTTTCAATAATTTTATATCATAGTATCTTTAAATTACATAGCAAGTTTCATTTATTTTCGTCAAGTCAATTAAAATATATATCCCTCATTAAACGGGTAACTCTCGGTATGGCCCTACTGAGAAAAATCGATAAAAATGGGTGGAGCAAAACATAATTAATATGGTTTCTTTGTGAACAAAATTAGCAAATTAAAACAGCTGGTTGAACAACCCCCAAAAACAGAACGTGCACGTCACATAATGTAAACAATTAGTGCACGTGACTTTACGTATACTATTTTCACCCAATTTTACGGTTTACTTTCCATACGATACATCCACTCATTTCCCCCAATAGATTTGTCTTGCACATAGACTTACGCGTCATGGTGTACGTTTCTTGTCCGAAAACGAAGCGTTTGTCATTGTATTCAGCGCGTTTTTGAATGATTCAACATCATGCGTATCATGACAGTGGCAATAGCTATCCGCATCTTTGTATACGGGTAAACGATGCAGAAATTCAACCAGTAGTTTTTCTGCCACGGGATCAATTATCGGCGTTTTCCTTTGCTTATACAGTGTACCATCACTCTTGCAGGCCCAGGGTGTCTTGATTGCAGTCGTATTTGCCTTGATAATGGAGCACCGTTTTGTCCAAACGTCGTCCTAGAAATGCCGCATTTCAGGAGAGAACGGGAAAAAATCAAAACAATTCTGGGAGAACAGCAAATTCGCCTCATACACGTCCAAATTTATCGAGTGTTGGTTATTTCAATGGACGACGTTGGACATTTACCACAATGCTCAACGGCCAAGTCGTCTACCAAATTTTGTAGAGCTTTTGTCTTACAAACAATCCTTTCCTTACTCGACTTATTTCAGCGAGGCAGGGCTGTGTCTCCATTATAAAATGTAGTTTTCCACAGTTCTTGGATGGTAGTTGTAATTTCCTTTTCAAAATTTTGTTTGTTCATGAACTCGGCGCTGTCGGATGGGAGGGTACCGACGACTATTTCCCCGGCTTCGATTACAAGTTTCATGATGATCGAAATGAAATGTGGTGTCCATTTGTTGTCTTATGATTATTTCAAAAAGCTTCTGAAAATATTTATTTTAGAAATCGAAACTGCTAAATATTTAATCACTAAAAATAAAATCAGAATAAAGTGATTTCATGAATTCTCGGAGCATTCGTTTCAATGTTCATCCCTCCTTATAAAATGGTGAGTTCTAGTATTTCGCTACTTTGAACGATCCCGCCAAATCGAGTGCACTTGCACTTCTACACTCTCCATGCAGTTGCGATACTAGTTCAATACAAACGTGTGGTAGTCAGAGTCAGACTGCTAATCACACTATGTCAGCTGTGCTTATGAAGATAGCGGTCACTGATGAGCAGGAGGTAGCCTCGGGAATTTTCTTTGCCAGGAATGAATTGGAGCTAGCTGTGATGGGGATCGAGTTTGAGTTTGAGTGCAACTTCTGGAATTGTTTACCTCAGCTGCCGCCGGCGACGTTTGTCAACTCGACGTCTGATCAGCATAAGTGACCCAGCAGTGACGACCGAACATGCCGAAGGTGATAGCAGGCGTAAAAAATAGAGGTTTTGTCAGCACATTGGATTCTGGAGGCTACTTGTTTTTTGAATTTTGACTTTGTTCGCTTTGTGTTACATAGGCATGCACGGCTAATAGGTCGGGAAAGAAAATGTATATCACTTTTGGAAACAGCTAAGCGATAGTTACGCATTGCGCTTTCAACAGTACGTTGAATAGAGGGTAAAACTTGAAATTTGTAAAGAAGACAGAATATATACAGACAGTGTAGACAAAGTGAGAGATCATGCCAGAATTTGTGCTGGTACTTGTCCGTGGTCTCAACCCGAACATACCAGACGTACTTTATGTCCGGCATAAATAACAGGATAGGCCTTCCTGTCTATAAAATGTACGGCTCAGGTAGGCCAACATAAATGAAAACGGTCCTTTTCATGACCAACAAATTTCCAAAAAGAGAACTACCGAATCAAATGTGTTTGCATGTATTTATTATACACGGTGTGTGTGCGTTTGTATCTTTCGGTACGCTCCGAGTATTTGGTGTGTTTTTTCCGCGTTGAACATCAACGCTACGTACGTAAAAAGTAAACAACGTATCGCTAATGACTCATTTGCAATTTGCATATCATGTCAATCACGCAGATTCAAACTGAACATCGAACGTTATACCGGCGATAATACCGGCAAATATTTTATCCTTTTTCTGGTTCCAGATGTCATTTCAAATTTGATTTTGTCAGAAACCAAGTATATTGTGCTCCAAATACTTATACACATATCCCTCAATTTCCAAGAAAAAATTAATCGGTAGATTTTGAAATTAACGGTTTTTTTGATGACGTCCAGAGCGTACCGAGTACGTTTGAATATCCCATCATTATGACCACTCTCGTAGGTTCTCGCACTTTTATACGGGAGTTGGGGCTTTAAGAACGTTCATTAAATATGCATATTAGGATTGGCTGACATAGAAATGCTAAATGACTTTCAAGAATATTGTATCACAGTATCTTCAATATGTGTAGCAAGTTTCATCAACTTTGGTCTAGTCAATTCAGATTTATATCCCTAATTAGGAACGTTCATTAAATATGCATATTAGGAATTGGCTGCAGTAAAAATGCTTAATGACTTTCAATAATGTTAATATCATAGTATCTTTAATACACATACCTAGTTTTGTCAATTTTAATCAAGCCAATTTAGATATATATCCGTAATTAGGCAAGTTCATTCAGTATGCAAATTAGCAATTATCTTTCATGTCAACCTTTAACATCTTTCACGGCTGATACATCTTGGTGAGATCAACATTTGTAGCAAATCAAATTATGTTCTGTCATTCTCAGTTTATACCCGTTTTTTTTTTTGTAAAATCATTAATTATGCAAATGAGCAAAAAGTAGGCAAGCCACTCCGCCAAAAACTAATCAGTTCTTGCCATTTTTTAACTGAATCAATATACCAGACTGAGATTTGATTCTGATCTGATGAGCCATTTTTGAGATATCGAGAACACAGAGAAACAGACAGACAGACATCGCTGCGACATATGCTTACTGTGTGAACACGTGAGCGAAAAAATCACTAAGTATATATGTACCTGACGGTTATACAAACAAGAGAGTAGCCCCTACACACAGGGTTGGCCCCTGGAAATACGCCATATCGAAATAAATCAAAATTTCAATTTACTTCTTACAGTTAGTATGACATCATCCCTATAGTTTACTGTAAATGGCTTCCTTTGCATTGAAAACAAGTCATTGTTAATGACACAGTCCCCGCCCGCATTTCATGTTGTATGCAATGGGAGAGTTTATGATGGATTGGTGGTGGTGGGGTTGTTTGATGTGTATTATGTGAATTTTTGGGGAGCTTGTTTGAGCTTGGACATTTGTTTGACATTTGTTTGTAATGAATTGAAAATCAGATTCTCTATTGATGTCAGCATGTATAAATGATGTGTAAGTTTTGAATTTTCTAAACAAATCATGAAAATCAGGTTATGAAAAGAAGCTAATGTTATTTCAAAAGGTACAGTTTCAAGTGGTTCGTCTGTTAATGTGCAAACCAAATGTTGTAAATGATTACAAAGCCCAGTCAAAGAGTCAACAATAACTAGCACTGCATGTCCATTGTAGTGTAGATAGCCTTCATCATTTCTGCTATGAGAATCAAATACATAGAAAAAACCATTCTGCTTAGATAATGCCATGCCATATTCTTTGATGATAAGGATTGCCTGTGTGGATGTCTGAAAAGCAGTGTGGAGAGCAGAGTATAATGTATAAATGATATTATCAATTGTACAGAAGTTATCCCCGAAATAACCAAACATGGATGAGGTTGGATCACAAGCAAAATACCACTGTCCAAATGAAAGCTTGTTTTCAAATCTTTTGCCTGTAAATATGCACATGAATCTCTACACATGCCTGTGTGGATACAATTTGTCATACAAAGACTTTCCTACATAAAGAATTGAATCAATACCAGTTCT
This sequence comes from Ptychodera flava, assembly GCF_041260155.1. NCBI lineage: Eukaryota > Metazoa > Hemichordata > Enteropneusta > Ptychoderidae > Ptychodera > Ptychodera flava. The sequence goes on from NW_027248403.1 coordinate 93,152, forward strand.
GTTCCGAAAACATATGTCAATTTTTTTTAAATATGTTAAGGCCATGCATGTGCAGGTATCAGCAGCACAGAGTGAAAATGTAGGTGACCCCTGATGCAAGTTGCCTTAAGTTTAATAACTTTTTCGTCACTGCCTTAGTACATACTGGTGCAGTGTCAGGGCCTGGATTTGTTACAATATTACCTCCCAAAACAAGTAGTACTTTCATATATTGATTACATAAAAAAATTTGGATGATCTATGTTATAGAAAAATAATGTTGTTGTGCCATTTTTAAGTGAACTTTACAGTGAATACAATGAAAACAGCCGATTGATATTCTTTACTGCTCCAAGGAGAGACTCAAGATTGTGATATGTTTAAGTCGTATCAAAGATATTTGTCAAGGAAAAACATATTTCTTTCTTTTAATAGCTCATACTGTTATATTTTTACTTTTGAAGAGTTTTTATACAGGAAGTATACTGGTATGTCTTTGTTTCTTTGACTTTGAGGGTGTTATCAGTCAGTTATTTGTGTTTGGCAAGTGTCAAGTTATATCAGTAACATGTGTTTCGCAACTCCTTGTTTTCCAGTCCTATATACCCAGTGTTCGCGGTGACTTTTTTCTCCTCGCGTACGGCATACGCATTAGTCTGCTAAAATTGCGTAATGGCTGGATTTGAGTGCGTAATTTCACTTCCGCACTCGATTGATGAAAAAACTGACTGCAAAATACAATGTGCCGTCGAATAAACCTACACTACATATTCGGATTGTACGATGTAACATTATTTTAATGAAAACAGTTTAACGAACAACTTGAACAATGTTGAAACGTAACAGCGAAGGGTATACATGCGACCGTCAAAACACATCGGGCAACCCAAAAGTTAGAGTTATGGCAGCTTATCCAGACACTTCTGCAGTGTTCAAAATTTATCGGGATTCCGACGAGCTCTACCGATGAATCATTTTTTCACGGACTCGTAGAGCAAAGTTGAAAACAGATTTGTCTGCTTCGACGCCATGCTGCATGTGTGTGCTTGATGAAAATTTGGGAACAGCGAGACGCGATGATCGTGCACGGTTGGCATTTATATAATTTGTCGCAACATTTCTGTCAATCACTCACTTTGTGTCATAAGTTTCAGAAAAAAACTATCGCTCGCCCGAAAAATTAGCAACGTAATTCATAGGCACAGCTGACATGATAACGTGCCTAACGTGATAACGTGTGAGCTACGATGCCGATTTTTCAGACAACGCCCAGAGAATCCGAAACTTTCCACACAAAATGAGTGATTGACAGAAATGTGTTGCAACAAATTTTGCCTGGTTGTCGACTAAGCTCAGTCGTGGGGAGTGGTTTTGATGTTATCCTTTGCGTATAGAGAAAAGCATAACAATGAAAAAAATGCGTAGAGAGTCAATTTCAATGCGTAAATACGCATGATTTTTGCGTAAACGCGAACTCTGATACCTTGCTATTGACTCCTTATATGCCTTAGTTTTTAGCTTCCATATATGCATATGTATATATGCAAATGGGAGGTATTCGTATTAGGTGGAAAAATGTCATCTGTATGTATGTATGTATGTATGTATGTATGTATGTATGTATGTATGTCCGTCCACATCAAAAACTCCTAAACCGTAGCACCTACTGTCTTAGTATTTGGTGTACAGGTGCACCTAAGGGTGGAGATGTGAATTTGTTCAAATGAACATGTCAGTGCCAAAAATATGCAAATGAGGGGAAAAAAGGAAAAATCCTGCAAATGGCTAAAACTCAGTAAGCATTGGTCAGATTTAGTTGAAACTTGGTATGCAGATTTCTTTAGGTATTCTTAATTATGTGTGCAAAAATTGGGATGAAATTTGCATGTTTGTATTTTAAGGGTATTTTTTTCCGTTTTTAGTCATAAAAAGCTTTTTCTCTGAAATCGCTTGTCTGATTGCTCTGAAAGTTAATATTCATGTTCCTCAGGATGACCTCAGTCATGCTTGTACAAATTGTATTGATATTGTCATATTTGTAATTTTGGGGCAATTTTCCCATTTTTGATAAAAAAAAATTTTATCCAAAAACTACTGATTTGATAGCTCTGATATTTGGTATACAGGTATCTAAGATTGATCTCAATATAATGTATTGAAGGTATGTTGAAACTGACAATTGTTTTGCTCATATTTGGTTTTATATATAAATACCAAAAGAGCTTATATGATGAGTCTGAGTGGCGTTTGTGTCTGTATATTTGTGGGTATGTGCGGATGTATGTCCGTCACACACAAAGGCTCCCATACCGCCAAAGCTACCATCTCAGTATTTGATGTACAGGTAGATGCAGGGGTTGAGATGTGAATTTGTTCAAATTAACACATCAGTGTCAAAAATGTGCAAATGAGGTAAGAAAAAGCGAAATCCTGCAAATGTGCAGGAGTGATGGCCAGAGTCTGAAACAGGCTTGAGTCATTTCCTGTCATTGTTTATAAGCTGTTACATATTAACAGACCAGATCAAACCATAGAAGAGGGGGAAGACTGTCTATAGTCCAACTAAGAGGACTAACTGTTTCTGCTATGCATGTTGCTAAAGTTAAACTCAAGTACCTAAAGTTTCAGACCTTATTTACTTTTGTCATTCTTTTTTTGCTGGTTTAATATTTCTTGTTGTTTTTCTGGTTGTACTTTGCAGAAATCATAACATCAGCGTAGAATTTTCCTGCACTGAACAGATAGAAACATATGTATTGTTGATCTTTGGTACCCATACTGGTATATACCAATTCTGATCAAATGTAGAGCAACACCGAATAATTGCGGTATTTTTTTTATTTTGGGGGCAATTTTTGCCTTTTTTGGTCAACACATTTTTCTTCTTAAACTTCTGATCTGGTAGCTTTGATATCTAGTGTACAGGTTCCTAGGGTTTATGTTAATTAGATATATTTAAATTAGGATGAAATCTGCAATTTGTATTTTCGGGGGCAATTTTTCTCATTTTTGGTAAAAAAATTTGTTTCTCAAAATTTACCAGTCTGATTGCTTTGATATTTAGTAAACCGGTTCTTAGGGTTTTTGTTAATTAGATATATTGAAATTAAATTGAAATCCAGAATTTTGAATTTTGGGGCAACTTTGCAAAACTGTCAGTTTTACTGGGATATCTTTCATTCTGTATTTTTAAGATTTTTTTTTTGTAATTTTATACCTACTGGAACTAAGAGTATATAATGCGGTGATTAGTAAGCATTTGATATGGTAAACTGTATTTGGTGTTGAAATGCGGTAAAAAAATCCTGGCAGGTTTTTAAAAAATTCCAAACAAATGGCAATAAAAAATTCAGCCAGAGAAGGTTTGACAAAAAGAAAAGGTGGGAGAGTGGGGAAAAAAGAATGTACAATGGATCAGATATAAAAGATAATGTACCTCATCAATCTTCCAGACACCATCCCTTATCAAATGGTCCACCCCGATGTATTTTTATGAGTAATTAACCATGCAGTGTATTTTAGTTTAAGATGTCAAGTTAGGTAAGGATTTGAAAGGAATAGTCAAGTCCACCACAGTTTAACTTTATCACTTGTGTCATCATCCTTGTGTAATTGGTTAAGTTTGTAAGTTGTTCCAGATGTGGATGCACTATCTGTTCTGGTAGAAAACAATGTTTACTTTTCCCTGTAGGGTTTCTGAATTGATGATTGTATGTTGAAATTTCTCCATGTATCTGGTGTATGGGCAAAGTGTAAATATTGATTGCATGTTATGTATTTCAGTCTATGTCAAATATTGTAAATGAAAAATCAAGAACAGTTTACTGTGTGCTTGTAAAAGATAACATATTTGTCAATACATAAACTGCCTTGCAGATTGATTGTCTTAAAGATTATCACAGAAGTAGAAAAGGAAAAGAAACTAATCAAATTGCTGTAACATATTCACTCTCAGTGCCTGTATAGGCCTATACTTATACCGTATAACTTTTATCATTACATTCAGCTGTTTGTTATATTTTATCACTCTCCATGGGCCAAGGCACACTTGGGGTCAATGTCATCACTCTGTGCCAGTCTGTGTATGTCAGTCTGTCTGTATATGTATGTCCATGTTTCATACAATCGTTGACTTGTTTTGATAACTATATGGGAGCGAACAGTGATTGTTGTCACTATTTTTACCTTCTCGTGTCTATTTATAGACAGAGAAGGTATTAGAGTTGAAAACCAGTATGCTGCTGTCAAGACTTCCATCTGTCAAGACTTTGGTCTGTCAAGATCTGTTGACGTCATGCCATTGTGATGGGTCATATCATAAACTGATGGGGGTGTTCATGGCTCAGGTTGAGGTGTGGGAGAACGATTTTGAGCTATGACAAAAATCAAAAGGGACTTAGCGGCATAGCCACAGTGTTAAGCCTTTCTCCAAGGTTTCTTAGTTGACTACAATCTATTATAGACTACTGAGCTGACGTTAGGGGTACTCACTTTGTGTTTGCTCACTCTGTGAGCGCTAGTGTTTGGTACTGAGTTGCGTGGATATCCCCTCATGGCCTCACGTGATCTGGGCCTGTTGCATAATCTGCAGAGATGATCATATGCCTCCGAGTCTGAAAACTGTCATTGTGTAAGCCTGTCGGCATTTTCCTTGCATTTTTTCTCATTTAATTTTGCAAAATATCGGCGAGTACCTCAATATTTCAAGATAACCCTTTCTCCCAATCGTTTCCTGAGTTTCAGAGTCATATGAACGAAAATGAGTGAAAGTTTTAGACAGGAAAATCGGACGTCGGCCTGTTCAATGTTTACAGTACAATCAGAAGTTTACGTAGAGGAATAACCAACAAACACTGTTCATGATGCCCGCCCTCTAGAGGCAGACCCTCCTATATGAAGTACCACATTTGATGCTTGTGGAAAGCTTGACCACACAATGGAGCATTTAACTTTTAGAAAATGACAAACTTAATAAGAAGGTATTCAGAAAATGTCAAATACTGAGGAAAAATGCGCAAATATTCAAAATAAACAGGTTAACTGACTGGTCAACTATAAAAAACCATGAAAATGTTTATGATCAAAAGTTTTTGAGATGCGCACATTTTACAAATACAGAAATTATTAACATTATAAATATAAGACCAAACTATTTTTTCAGGATGGGACAGGTTGGAAATGAGGGGTGAGAGACAAAGGCACTCCTATTGCTGCATGTGGATGCAGCCACATCATTTCATTTACAGCATACTTATTCACTGTGTTGTGTTCAAGTTCCATATTGTACTGACTGTCGTACAAGGATAACATAAGCAAATCAAATCAATTAGAAAAGGATCAATGCTGTTGTGTGGATTTTGCTGAGCATGGCTGATTTTAATATTTCGCCCTATATATTTGGTATCCAGCAAAGGCATATTTTGATGTAAAGTCAAAATTAACACTACCTTGCTGACAATATATTTTACCGTTTCTGCATGAATTTTTCTTTTTGAAATTATAGTATATTGGTACTTCAAACAGATTAACAGTTATCGTGATGTCAACCCATAATTTTACATCACAAAGACTGTAATTCTGCCAATTTTTTTTGTTTTTCAGTCATTTTATAAATTTTGCACTGCACAAGATGATTGAACAAATTGCAATGTTTGGATTTGTAAACTCAAAGAGTAAAAATCCTTTGGTCACAGATTAATTATTTTTTGAAAAGAAATTACTCTTAAACACTTTTAGCATATATTCTTTACATGGTCATGTATTTCAAGGAAAATATGCCTATTAAAAACAGTAATTTCTTCACTTTCAATTTTTTTTCAATACTATGACAATTATCAGCCATGAGGTAATACAAATCACAAGACCAGATAAGCGTTTTTCATCATTTCCACAGGACTCTTTGGAAAATCCATTAAAAACAGTTAAAAGTGACTTAAAATGATCACTTGGTATACATTTAATTTACAGATGCCAGGTTGTGTATTTCACATGCACTCATGTCAGTAAGGAAGTGCGTCATTACTATTTTGGACTGTTAATTCTTATTTCTGAATTATTTAACTTTTTTCCACATTGAACTATCTTTAGGCAGTTTATACTGTAGCTTAGAATTTTTTTGATTGATGTATTTAATCATCTTTTGGGTTCTTTGGGTCCATATCCCACCTCATGCCCCTACATCATCAACTATTTACCAACAACTCCATGCCAACAACCAATACCTGACCTGGCCACACATTAGAGAAGGTACAGCGTCATTGACGGTATTTTTATCTCTTTTTATGCCTTGATTTGACTTCTTGTTTTTGGCCTTATCTGGCCAGTGAATAACTTGACGTGCTTGACAAGTCTCACTTTTATTCCTACAGAAGGGAAAAACTCATGCTTTGAGTAGTGTTTCGTATTGGTGTCTGTGCTGTATAATGTATGTGTTATATGTTTGTGTGGATGTCAAGCCAGACCAGTTACCAATCACTGGAGTATACACCTGCAAAAAATAAAAAGTAGAACATTAAAAAATTGAAACTACATTGTATTTGAAAATTCATTTTGTCCTAGGATCATTACCATTAACGTAAATTATTTGAACCACACTTGCAATGCTTGAACAAAACTACAAATCAGAAAGGTATATTTGTTATCTGAAGTTTAAAAAACTGTATAAAAAATGTTCAGGAAATGATTCACAATTTCTACTATCAGAAAAGCCAAACTTATATGATATGGATGGACTGGCAGTATGTCACAAACATCTGTTGTTGATAAGCTATGCAACTTTGCTGTGTGCATCAAATAGGACATCTGATTACATATATACAATGTCAGTGATGTCAGCCAAAAGACTGGAAAACTTTTGCAGTGCCAGAAATTGTTCAGGAAATCATTCAAAATTTCTACCGTGAGAAAAGCCGAACTTATATGATATAGAGAGGCACTGTGTTACTAACATTTGTTGTTGATAAGAAATATAAATATTGCTGTGTGCATCCAATACGATAACTTATGTCAATGAATGCATATATACACGTCAGCGACGTAGGCTAAAAACAGGAAACTTTTGCCGCGCCGGAATTCAAACTCAATTGGCAAACCCTATACGGATAGTCCGGCATTGTCTGCATTTCCTTATTCAGACCGATCGGTAAACTCGTACAATGAGAGCGCACAAATTAATAAACCTTTCATAAAACCTGTTGAACCTTAAACATTACAAATGATCTAATTGAAATCTGTGCAGTTTACGAATTCCACTAAGTTTATTTAGCTCATCATGATCGTAAACCAGCTGTCAGGGACACAGAAACTGCTTGAATAAAGTTAATTTTTACTAATAAAAAATGCGATGTTACCACATTAAACAATGGAGGCATGCATATTTATATTGGACCTTTAAATTTGACCTGATAGTACAGGCTAATTAACACCTTTACAACTTTTCACTGCGAAGAATAAGAGGTCAAAGGTCAGCACAAAACAAAAGAGCATCGAAAGTGATAGAGAAAAGATGGCGCTATACTACAAAATTTAACTTAGAAATTTGGCCTCAACAGACCCCTTGTGGGATGAACAATGTACAGATGTCCATTGCAACAGTTGTCAACATTAAATACTTCGCCTTTGTATATTGTGGAATATGCATCAAATGCACTTGACATTATTACAAACTTCGGCCCATAGAAACCATTAATGTTATATACGCTCACTCTGTCCTGCCCCGTCGAGCCAAATGTGAGCCAAGTTTCATTGATGCACCTTTGTTTACTTGTGGTAAAACTGTATTATATTATATCATGCTACCATACGTCATTCTGATTGGACAAGAGCTCATTCCACTTATGCTAAAATACTGTTTTAGCACTGACAGCGGTGGTAAAACGGGCCCCTAAACCAGCATTTTCGAAAGTTGCCCAGTCATCGGTGCATTTGAACGTACAAACTAACCATAGACCCTCAAGAAAAACGGAACAGTCCACTTTATTTCAAAAACCAATGTCTGAATTTTGATACACAGATAAAGTGTGTGTCTGTAAATCACCTCGTGGTGAAAATAAGTTGGGATCGATGATGAAAGACATCTCTAAAGCAGCATATTCGGGATGAGATGCACACAACTTCTAGGGCGACAGCGCAGCTCACTGTGCACTTTGCTCGATATTGCAAGAGTCGAGAGGCGATATGTCCTACCGCTCTTTAAAATGAAGATAGTATTCATTCATACACTAATAAATTGACACTTCCTCGTCATATTGGTATGTAAGATATCCTTTGCCAAAGTTTGGGCCGTAACAGACTGGGGTGTCTTACGATGTAGACGAAGAAGTTCAAAATAACAATGGAATGACTCATGGTGACTGCGATGAAATTTGACATCATTACAACCAGCAGTGTCAGCGTCCAGCTCTCGCTGAATCGGGTAGCACACTCTGCACAAATGTTCATCAAAGTTGTAGTCATCGCACGTCTTTATTTCAAACTGCTTCTTTACTGGTACAAAATTAATGTCCAAATTATCCATCAAAAATAGATCCTGTAACTTCACTTTACCTCCTCTGAATATCACGACGGTCGATGTATCCATAACAGTATGCGTATGTGGTACAGAATGAGACAAATCTATGTTTAGTATGCCAAAAAAGCTAGGACTATTGTTCTTATGTAAATTTACGAAAAATTTTTACTTTTTTCTTTTGATTTGAATTCTTGACCCGTTTTCTATGTGACTGCAGCAGGCATTTCTTGACAAGTATAGTGTTCGTGTTACATTTGAATAAAATTATGCAATGTTGATAAACGAAATCGTAGGATACTGTGTACTTGTATGTAATCCCAACTTATAAAAATGCTCGGTCTCGGGCGCAGAATTTCTAACATTCGATCCCACAGATGTCTGTTTTGTGCATTTGGGACTTAAAAGTGACGAAAATAGTCAAGCAAGACAACAAAGACACACAAGTTGATATAATGTGTACGTAATAGCAATAACCCCCTCCACAGTCAGGTATCCACTCGATTTTGGTACAATCCTCTCCATATAGCACTTGCCTATCGGCTCGTACTATATGTTGCACATTGTACCAAAATCTCATGTATACCCTCCTGTGGCAGGGGTTATTGGATTGAACATTTGTTGTTTGGTATAACACTTAAGAAAGTAAATTATTTCACCTATTTTTACACAGGGAGTCCTGAATCACCTGTCTTTCACATGAGGCTCCAACAAGGCCACCCCAGAGTGAACCAGTATATCAAGGAAGCGGCCATTTATGCGAAGTAAGCTATTCAGCCATAAGACTGTTGTATATTACAGGCCTGGGGTTTCATGAAGAGCCAACAGCCGGCGAAATTGACCGGTTACTCTCACGATTTCGCCGGCTACTTTTTGGGATATTTTAACTCTGTCATAGCTAAAACATATTTTACCTTCTGAAATTATACGGACAAGTTTCACTAGCTGTGTAATCAAACTTTTCAACGGCTTTCATGTCAAACAAAATTTAGAAGACGAGCGACTACTACGATCGCCTTGTTCTACGATGCAGCATGGTTTTGCGTATACTGCCTCAATAAAAATCGGAAGTGCAATTGACGATTCTATTGGCTACCTGAATTGCTGATTCCTATTGGTGACATTTATATACGCTAATGAAAACGTTATACTACCCTGTGGGCGGTCGTTAGCTCAAATCAAAATGGTCGATGAACAAACGAAGACAGAAGTGATCGCAAGGTCAAGCTTCGCTGTACGATCCTCGTTTTGAGGTGGACCAAGAAACAAGAGAAGGATAATTACGTGGATTTAAACTGTTTTCGAAGGCAATGACCTGATTTTTTCTCATGAAAAACTTTCCGATTACAGTTTGAATTTTAGTAAGCCGATGTCCGTTGCACTTCGGTAGGCGTAATTGTGAAGAAATATAACCAGCTGGATGTATGATTTGTACTGCTCTTCGGTCTATCGACGCCAACACTTAAGGGATATAGTCGTCGGACTCTGCGCTCAAAGGTCGTATGGGACCCATACGGCCCATGTCAACAATGTATCCAAGGCACAATGGTGATTGATGACAGCTAAAACATGTCTGTCATAATCTATCATCGTATAATTTAACCCCTTGACTACCTATGGCGCCGGATATATCCGGCGCCATATTGAATTACCATATACCTTGAGTGCCGGAAATATCCGGCACAGTTAAATAGGCGTATTTGCTTCGTTTTTGTCGCTAAAAATCCCGTAATTTCGGCGTTGGCACGCAGCGCGACTAAGATTGATGTATTCCGATCTGGCCTGAATGTGATTGCGCCCCCGTACGTCCGAGTATGGCCAAAATCCGGAAGCAAATGTCTTGACCCATGACCTCGACCCTGAAAGGTCAGGCTGATCATAGAAGCGTCGTGCTGATTGTTTACAGTTTTCAGAAGTACGGACGATCGCGAAGATGTTTATGGTTTGTTTTTTAATGAAATGAAATGTTTATTTATTGAAAACAAATGATTTATATGTAAATATGTTCTATTAATAGCAATATTCGTGAATGAAACTAGAGGAAATACACTTTTTTACTATAAGCCAGTGAAATTTTATAGCAGCCATATTATCAATATGACTGGTCACATGACTGGTCATGTGTTTGTTCATGTGATATGTTGTTCCCTAAAATGTATTTTTAAATATTGTGAATTATTTTTTGATAAATCATAACCATTTTAGATGCATGTTTCTGCAAGGAAGACATAACGCAGGTGTTTACAAATATAAAATGTGTTGATTTTCAAATACAAAATCATGTCAGATGCTGATGTTTGTGGTTCATTTACTCTGCCTTTTGTGAGAAAAATCTTAAATTGGTACATCTATAAAGTAAAGGGTAGTTATTATTACATATATGTAAAGACAATGCCATGAAAATTGCAACTGTATTCAAATTTGCGTCATTTTATGGATTCAAAACACATCCAGATGCTTCAAATATTCATATTCTTTGCCACCTCTGGTCACATGATGTGTCATGTGATCAGTCACGTGACCTGGAAATACAAAACGTATGTATGAAAAAGTGGGAAATTTCATGCTGATTCAGAAAATATATGGTTTATTGGTACTTACTTAATTTTTACTCTAAGCAGTGTTCATGCAATGACCACACCCAAGATTTTATCAATATTTACATAAGGGGCCTGGTATATAGGAATACATTGGCCTTGGTAGTCAAGGGGTTAAATGTTGCCGCTATGATGATGAGGTGCATCTGATATGTCTGCACGAAATACATTGTTGTAAACAGAAACTCGCACAGGCGCAGTTCCGACGACTATATCCCTTTAAGAACGTCGCCCAGGGTGGTTATAATACGATCAGACCTCTAAATTTACTTCAAAAGCGATTGCCAGGTTAAATCCAAATGTGCGCTTCTGAACGTACAGATTTTCATATCCTATATCAAGGTTCTTACTTTGCATACCCATATAGTCAAATATCCTCGAGGATCTATTTGCGAAATATGGTAATGATTGTCATTTTTTATCATTATTCGCTATATAAATTATCCTTTTTACCTCTCCAGTGGTATCAAAGTTCTTCATCAACAGATTTCCATACCAGACATTACGGTTCTTAATTTTAAGCATAACATTATGAGTGTTTCATCCAGGATGGCATCAACAAGGGGATTTTCCCCCTTTACCCAGAAAATTTTGGGGGCATTTCACCAGTTCATGTGTTCTACTTGAACCTCGAAGGTGTGACTGGCACCATTTCATGGAAGGGGGAAGTGGTCCCCTTGACAAATTAATTGGGGTGCCAACATTTCAACTGAGGGGGAATCCCCTGTCCCCCTGTCTAGATGTAACACTGTATCATATTATCTACATATCAAATTTATATCATTAATAATATTGAATTACTATAGTTTACCTCCTAAAGCATAGAGGCTCTAAAGACTTTGTTTTCTTTGTTCAAATTATCGTCAACATTACCACATTTTATCACTTTTAATTATGAATTATCATATTTAGGCCTAATGTCCAAGATGGCTTTTATAGTATGAACACAAAGAATTCTCCTGAAAATACTAGAAATTCAAGTGACTGTAAGCTGTAAAAAGTAATTTTAGCTCATTTTTCAGGGTTTCTGGCCTTCCGGCCCCCTACTTCAAAACTTAATGAAACCCCTGATATTAGTTTATAAGAATTTTATGTTTGAGGCGGTGATTTTCCTAGTGACACATTTTAAGGGGTTGCTGGATGGACAGCTGGACCATTTCATTCCTATTGGAATCGTGATATCACTCACTTGTTTTACTCAAGGACGATTTGAATAGTTTTAAGGTGTGCCCTCACAGAAGTATAAAGTACGGTAGTTTCTGTTTTACATCTTTGACAACAGACTTTCAATTTAAATGAACCTTCACCTCAATTAACAAGATGAAACAAAACATCTGAAAACCTAAATTAGTCAAATTTTGATCTTCAGATAGTATATTTTAGGGTTTCTTTTACCAAAATGTGCTATATTCTCATTGAAATGTTGATGGAGAAAGAAAAACACCCAACCATACATGAAACCATCATGACATGAAAACACTCCTTGTCAAGTAGGACATCTGTGCTTTCAGAAAATAATGAGATATTGTAATTCTTTAAATTATGATTTTAAAGTTGGATTGTTAGGGTCACATAATCTAAAGAAAATGCTTGTACTTGTTTTAGAATCTCAATATTCCTAGTAAATTGAGGCTCAATCATTTTGAATCCCTCTTCTGTCGTTGTTATAGTTATTTACTTATGACATGTTCAACTAGTCAATATAGCCATTCTTATTGTCACTTATTGCATATCTAAGTGAACCTGAATTTGGCTTTGTGCAGTATCAATATACTGTACCTTGCATGAACTGTATTAACAAGCAAGCTCCTGGAGGTTCAATCATGCTTTTGAGATAACATCAAAATTATACTCACACTCAGGAACAGTGGATACACATACAAAATTGGTGCTGATAACAATGGAAGATCTAGTCTAAGAGTAATTTTGTCACACATGAATTTTAATTATACTTGCGTTCCTTTTTCAATGAGGATGGGGTATGGTACCTTTAGATGGACCAACTTTATCTATTTTTTTGTCCACAGCTATCCAGTGTAAAGGGGATCTGGAAATACTTGAAAAGCAGATGAAGATTGAGACTACTCAACTAATTGAGAGAGAAAGACAACAACTTGAACTTCAAAAGGAGAGAGACAAGCATGAATTTGAACTAAAAAGAAATAAAGACAATGAACAACTCAAGAGTGAAAATAAGGAAATCTGTCGGGCTGAAATTATAGAAATTTATGAGCTACAGAAAGAGAAAATCATGGCACGAAATAGCCCAGATATAGTTAAAGAGTTAGTTGAAGCCTTTAAAATGTTCAAGGCAAGGTTGGATGCAATTGTTGATGGGTCCTTGCTGTTCATGCTAAGCTTTCTTTCTCGGGGAGACATTGACTTTTTCTATTTAAAATATAGAGCAGGTGACATTGATAAAGTTTTGACTGGTATTCTGATAACACCAGAGATGAGATCACTGGCAGAGAAAGCTGGGTGTACTGTCACAATCAGATTGAAGATTGATAAGAAAGAATATGATCTTTTAAAGGAAATACTTCATGGTAGGGACCACGTAATTCAAAATTGTTCATTGATTTTTAGCTCATATTTGGTATGTATTCTAATACCAAAAAGAGCTTATATGGTGAGTCGGTGGCGTCTCTATGTCTTTATGTATGTATGTATATATGTATGTTTTATGTACATACAATGAAAGGCGCATTGCCGTAATCGATGTCCTTTCAACAAGAGAAAACAGGCAAAGTCATTTTGCTCCATTAAGTAACACCAATTTCACAAATAGACAAATCTACCTGCAATACTAGAGAGCCAAAAGGAAAGACATTCTGCTTTATATTTCACACTGAAATATTGCCAGCTCAATCATGTAGTAGAATGATTTTTTTGCAAGTGCCAATCACTTTCACACTTTAATATTGCATGTTGCATGAGCTTCCCGTTCATATCACACTTAGCCATTTGCAGTAGTAAACAATATGTCAAATTTCTCCAAAGGCATGGAACTCATAGAAAAGGTGGTCTGTTCTTCATCTTCCATCATTTGATTTTGTCCGTTAACTCTACACTTTCCATGAAATGACTTATTTGAAAGAGTTAGCATGCACAAGTTTAAGTTGTTCAGAATGATCCAGCTTTGTTATATTCAAATAATCATAAACTGTGTACAGCTTTCACCATATTTCTCATTTTGAGCTTCCAGTTGTCATGGCAAGAGAAGCAATATTGGCAGAAGCTACCAAATGTCAAATGCTGTCTGTCTGTCTGTCTTTCTCTAGTGTCTTTATGTCTGTCTCTCTTGTGTCTTTCTGTCTGTTGTCTGTCTCTCTCTGCCTATATGTACGTATATCTGTATGTCATACTAATGTCTAGGCAATGACTGGTCAAATTATCATCCTCAACGATTCACTTTATTAGCTCCGCTGTCAGCGACGCGGAGCTTATCAAATAGGTTGATTTTCTGTCGTCATCTATCGTCGTCCTTCATCATCTGTGTCCGTCGTCCGTCAACAATTGTCTTCTCCTCTAAAACCACAAGTCAGATTGCTTTGAAATTTTATATGCAGTTCATTTGGGTGACCTCACTTAAGTTTGTTCAAATTGTGGTGAAATTTGCATATTTCTATTTTTGGGGCATTTTTTGCTGTTTTTGTAAAAATCTTCTCTGAAACCGCTTGTCTGATTGCTTTGTTTATTAAGGGTGACTTCAGTAAGATTTGTTCAAATTGTGGTGAAATTTGCACATTTGTATCTTAAGGCAATTTTTGTTGTTTTTGGAAAAAAAATTTTTAAAAATCTTCTCCTTTGAACTGCCAGTCAGATAGCATTGATATTTGGTACATAGGTCCCCAGGGATGATTTATTTCAGATTTCTTCAAATCGTGCAGAAATATGCAAATTTGCATTTTTAAGGCAATTATTGCCGTTTTCGCTCAAAAATGGGTTTCTCACAAAGTACTGGTTTGATAGCTTTGAAATTTGGTATACAGGTTTCTATAGATGAACTAAGTAATATACGTATATTGAATTTCTGATGAAATCTGTAATTTTATATTTTTGGGGCAATTTTTGCCATTTTGGTCAAAAAATGTGTATTTCCAAAACTACTCGTCTGATAGCTTTGAAATTTGGTATACAGGTTCCTACAGATGATCTAAATGATATTTATGGAAATAATGATAAAACTGCAATTTTGTATTTCTTAGGCAATTTTTTCCGTTTTTGGTCAAAAAATGTATTTCTTAAAATGTACTAGTCTGATAGAAATTCGATAAGCAGGTTCCTACAGATGAACTAAATGTGATATTTTGAAATTATGATGAAATCTGTAATTTTGCATTTTTGGGGCAATTTTTGCCATTTTTGGTCAAAAAACTTTTCTCAAAAACTGCAAGTTGATAGCTTTGATATTTCGAATACAGGTTCTAAGGAATTATTTTAATATATGATATACTGAAATTATGATGAAATTGCCATTTTTATTTTGGGGGCAATTTTTGCCATTTTTGGTCAGAAAATTTCATTCTCAAAAACTACTCGTCGGATAGCTTTGGTGGACATGTTCTTAGGGATGGTCCAATGTGATATATTCAAATTATGATGAAATCTTCAATCGTGTATTTTTACAGCCATTTAGCCACTTTTTTCTGGCCACTTAAATGAGCTGTCAAAGATCTCCACCTTCTTCATCAACATGTGTTAAAAATAGTTATTCTCTACATAAACCCAGCGGAGCTATATTGACCGTTAGGTCTCTTGTGTTAGAGAATGTTCATTGGTATGACAAAAGCTTCCAATGGTGTTCAATTGTTGCATGTTCTTAACAGGGATATTATTTTTAATTGCTTATGGCACATCAGTCTGTACTTTTATTTATCTCTATTTGTAGGTTTTGAAGATTTTGCAGCAGCAATGAAATCTATAGCTGTAACACATAAACGTAAAGAACTTCAAGCAAGAAGGCCACAAACCATGACAGAGACACTGTTCGACAAATCAGGAACATTACTGTCAGAGTTACTCCAAACAAGTATGACATGTTTGTGATCACAAAATTCTTTCTCAACAATTATGCGAATGGTATCACAACTGTTAAATGCCATTATTTCTAGGATGCAGTTCCTATTTTTGTGAATCACTGGGAATAAGAGTATATTTGTCATGTATGACCACTTCACATTTGTCTTCATCATGTTGTGTCAGTCAATTTCAAATGCGATGAAACATATTATCATACTGAAAGTACGGTGGCCCAAAACTACCTGTTCTCCGCATTCAAAGTCTGCGTCGCATTCAATTGTTTTTCTCTCACATATGTCTCCGCATTCAAAGTCTGCGTCGCATTCAATTGTTTTTCTCTCACATATGTCTCCGCATTCAAAGTCTGCGTCGCAATCAAATGTTTTTCTCTCACATAAGCTTATGTCTCCGCATTCAAAGTCTGCGTCGCAATCAAATGTTTTTCTCTCACATGTGTCTCTGCATTCAAAGTCTGCGTCGCAATCAAATGTTTTTCTCTCACATATGTCTCCGCATTCAAAGTCTGCGTCGCATTCAATTTTTTTCTCTCACATATGTCTCCGCATTCAAAGTCTGCGTCGCATTCAATTTGTTTTCTCTCACATATGTCTCCGCATTCAAAGTCTGCGTCGCAGTTAATTGTTCCTCTCCTAGATGGGCCACAGGCGGCCCAAACACTATTAATAAGCTTATTATTGAGTTTTTCTCAGTTTTCTCTATCAGTTCTTCTCCCTTTCTTCACGCTCTGACTGATCGTAGGAAATAAAAAGAAATCTTTAGACCTATTAAAACTATTTCAGATTGTTTAAAACTTCAAGAAGATGTTGATAGAGTAGCCTTCTGGTGTCGATCTTGGAAACTCGATTTAAATGTCAAAAAGTGTTCTGTGATCTCTTTTACCAACAAGAGGACTTTAATTCATTTTGACTATTGTATTTTAAATATCATTCTTAATAGGCAGCAAAAAGTTAAAGATTTGGGAGTTATTTTAACCTCAAACTTAAGTTTTTCAGATCATATTTCTTTTACTGTAATAAATCTTTTAGAATGCTGGGTTTTATAAAACGAAACTCTCAAAATTTTACTCAGGTTCAAACTTTTAAATCTCTTTATACTTCTCTTGTAAGGAGCTGTCTCGAGTATGGTTCGGTTGTCTGGAACCCTTGGCAAAAATCAGATATGGAATTACTTGAAAATGTTCAACGTAAATTCATAAAATATTTGTGTTTCAAAACACATATTCATATCATGCTGACCAGTATGAAGCTCTCTGTACCTTGTTCAACTTACCAACTTTGGAGAAACGTCGCTGTTATCTTGATATGATGTTTTTACACAAGTGTGCAACTGGAGTTTATAATTTACCAGATGTTTTATCAAAGCTATGCTTTAATGCACCTGGCAAACTTTTGCGCACCTGTCCCACATTCAGACCACCTCGTAGCCGTATCAATGTTTTTAAATTTTCTCCTCTTAACAGATGTATGAGTAATTTTAATGAATTGTTTCGTAATAATCATAATATTGATATTTTTAATGACTCATTTAAGTCTGACATTAGACAAGTTATTTTTTAATGGTTGTTCTTGTTGAGTTGTTTGCTTTGTTTTTTGTCTGTGTGTGTCCTACACTTCATTTTAGTTTTGTAAATACTTTCTGTTTGGTGCTGTCTTGTTCAGTGTTTTTTAACCGTTTTCTTTTGAGCTTTTGAGGAACCTGTAAATGGGACTTGATCCCGTAGGATTTTCCGAATTAATAAATAAATAAATAAATAAATTACTTTATAGCCTAACCTAGCCTCGTGACTCTTCATTTATTTTACATTGCATTACAAGGATGTTTTATCTCTTATATACACATATGGTAATTAATTAGTCAACAAAACAAATCATGGTAATCCGTGGACTTCGGGATTTTATGGGTTGGTCAACATCGTGAAACATATGAAAGGTTTCTAAGCTCCTTTTTTCATTTACATCTGTATCTTTCCAATGTTTACCAACCCTGGGATTAGCATAATTAGTTGTTGACTAATTAATTACAAGATGTGTATATGAGAGATAAGTGTCCTTGTTATTGGGTGTAAAATGAATAAAGAGTCAAGAGGCTTTGTTAGGCTATATAGTCATTTATTTTATTTACTACGATCAGTCAGAGCATGAAGAAAAGGAGAGGGACTGATAGTGACAGAGAAAACTGAGAAAAACTCAATAATAAGCTTTATTAATAGTGATTGGGCCGCCTGTGGATGGTCGTCGCAGTCAATGATTTTGTCACCAACACATGAAGGCGTTGGCAAGTTTTGGTGAGCGTGACCCTCGCTCCATGACCCATGATTGCATCCGGAAAAAGTATCACTCTTTTAGTGTTCGTGATCGCGAAAAGCTCATTTTTGAAGGTAAGTGACAAAGTAATTTATTGTATTGTAAGCTTATGGGGTTAATGATCTAGCCAAGGGGGTACGCTGCTCACCAGTATGGGCGCATCATAATGGGTCCCACATGAGCGTCCGAATGTAAAACGGCAGCCCGTCCCACAACTGCCAATACATCCAGGGCTAGACGGTGGCTAGATCATTAACCCCATAAGCTTACAATACAATGAATAACTTTGTCACTTACCTTCGAAATCAATGAGCTTTTCGCAAAACGAACACTGAAAGAGTGATACTTTTTCCGGATGCAATCATGGGTCATGGAGCGAGGGTCACGCTCACAAAAACTTGCCAGCGCCCTCATGTGTTGGTGACAAAATCACTGACTGCGACGCCCATCTAGGAGCGAAACAATTGAATGCGACGCAGACTTTGAATGCGGAGACATATGTGAGAGAAAAACAATTGAATGCGACGCAGACTTTGAATGCGGAGACATATGTGAGAGAAATACATTTGATTGCGACGCAGACTTTGAATGCGGAGACATATGTGAGAGAAAAACATTTGATTGCGACGCAGACTTTGAATGCGGAGACATATGTGAGAGAAAAACATTTGATTGCGACGCAGACTTTGAATGCGGAGACATATGTGAGAGAAAAACATTTGATTGCGACGCAGACTTTGAATGCGGAGACATATGTGAGAGAAAAACATTTGATTGCGACGCAGACTTTGAATGCGGAGACATATGTGAGAGAAAAACATTTGATTGCGACGCAGACTTTGAATGCGGAGACATATGTGAGAGAAAAACATTTGATTGCGACGCAGACTTTGAATGCGGAGACATATGTGAGAGAAAAACATTTGATTGCGACGCAGACTTTGAATGTGGAGACATATGTGAGAGAAAAACATTTGATTGCGACGTAGACTTTGAATGCGGAGACATAAGCTTATGTGAGAGAAAAACATTTGATTGCGACGCAGACTTTGAATGCGGAGACATATGTGAGAGAAAAACAATTGAATGCGACGCAGACTTTGAATGCGGAAACATATGTGAGAGAAAAACAATTGAATGCGACGCAGACTTTGAATGCGGAGACAGGTAGTTTTGGGCCACCGTATGAAAGAGATCAAACTTGATGATACCAGAAACAACATGGTTGTATTGAAAGCAATCAAATTATTACCATAGGTAGTATTTTTGATTTTGTATGTCACTTCATACAGTATTTATTTCTCTTATCTTAGGTTCAGAATATCCAGCAACAGCAATGGAATCTATGTCTCTAACAGAAGGAAGGATAGAACATCAAGCAATGCAGCCACAAAGTGAAACAGAAAAACGGAGTTCTGAATTAACAGCACTACTGTAAGAGTCTAAACAAGCAGGTATAATGTCTATCACAATATTCTTTTTAAAGAATTACACAATTTGCATTCAAAGTGCAACATACCATATTATTTTATTTGCAGGTTTCAGAAGATACTGTTACTTCTGGACAAAAATAGAATTACTGGCCAGGGATAAAGTACATATTGTTATTATTATTATTATTATTATTATTAGCTACTATAGACTGTTGTCTATAGAAGCTATTGGGATGGGTATCCGTCTGGTGACAGTATGTATGTATGTATGTATGTATGGATGGATGGATGGATGGTTGCATGGATTTATGGGTGGGTGGATGGGTGGATTGATGGACAGATGGATTACAAACTCCATATTTCTTGTGTTGATGCAATATACGATAATGAC
The DNA here is from genome assembly GCF_041260155.1 of Ptychodera flava. Taxonomy (NCBI): domain Eukaryota; kingdom Metazoa; phylum Hemichordata; class Enteropneusta; family Ptychoderidae; genus Ptychodera; species Ptychodera flava. Next base: position 113,404 of record NW_027248403.1, read on the forward strand.
AAACTGTTTTTTTTATTTTTTGATCTTGTTGAAAATATGCAAATTAGCCCCAAAAAGCTGTTTTGGGTAAAAAAATCTTCTTCTTTATAACCACTCTTCAGACAGCTTTGATATTTGGTATACAGGTCCCTAGGCATGACCTCACTTAAATTTATTCAAAGTGTGACGAAATATGCAATAATTGCTATTTTTTGTCAAAAAATCTTGAAAGATCTTCTGTTTCAAATCTGCAGGTCATAAAGCTTTGATATTTGAGATGTAGGTCCCTAGGGATGACCTATTTTAAGATCTGTAGAAATTTTGGCAGAAATATGCAATTTGTATTTTTAAGGCAATTTTCATCATTTTTGGTCAAAAACTTATTTCCCAAAAAGGCTTGTCTGACAGCTTTGATATTTGTTATACAAGTTCATAGGGATAATCAAAACGTGATGAAATCTACAATTTTGTATTTTTGGGGCAATTTTTTGCCATTTTTTTGTCCAAAAATTTGTTTCTCAAAAAATAATAGTCTGATAGCTTTGATATTTGGTATACAGGTTCCTACAGATGAAATATACTTGATTTATCAAAATTATGATGAAATCAGCAATTTTGTATTTTTGGGGCAATTTTTGCCATTTTTCTCTCAAAACTACTCATCTGATAGCTTTGTATTTGGTACATAGGTTTGAAGGGGTTATCTTATTGATGATGCATTGAAATAATGATGAAATCTCCAATTCGTATTTTTCAGGCAATATTTGCCATGATTATTGGCATAGATGGCAGTTTTCTATGCTGGCTGTTGAATGTCTGTGTATATAGGGGCCTCTTTAAGAAGCCATACTAAAAAAGTTCTTCTACCTTAAGAATACACTGTATTGCCAAATGACCTCTGCACTCACTATATCTGATATTATGCTATGTACATCCTCTATACCATCTATAGTAGCTTCAGGGACATTGGCCCTATGTTTATTATTTGTTATCTGTAGCCTGTATTGCCATGTCTTATTTGTCTAGCCTGTATATAATGTGTCAGTTAATTAAGAAATATGATACCATATCATAATATAAACAAACATTTAATATAATAATACGTACCAGTATATACTGGTATAGCATGGTTTTGTTGACATTCATGAGTACTTAGGCTGGTGCTTATGGAAGACTGAGCCATAATACTACTGGATATCGGAGGAAACGGGACGAAAATAAGCTTTTCAATATCATCTTTACAAGCAGTTGGATGGTCAAATTGAGGCCAAAGAAAATCGCTTTTCACTCTCTTGTTTAAAATGAACTTAAGTGAGCAGATTTTGGCCTGGACTAACTTTTTGAGGTTTTTTCAATATATGTTTTCAAGATGATAAAAAAAAATTGGACCTAATTTTGGAATTCTGAAGTCCGAAAAATAACATCAGTCTTACTTGTATGCAAACACTGTCATGAGTGTATGTTGGTAGGAGGTTTACAAATATGACACAAGATTTTAATTTGTAACCCTAGACTTGTGGCACACTGTTCCAAAAATGTGTTATCAGCATTAAATTCAGCTGAACTTTCTTGGGATCATATTAATCTGTCAAAAAATAAGCAGATTTTTTCAACTGACTTTTCAACAGCTGAAATATCCTGGTGAATATTTCTTTGTTAACAGAACAATCAGCTGGATTTTTAGATATTATTTGAAAAAGCAACTGCAAATCTTGTTTATAGATAGAAATTAAGCTGATTCTTAGCTTTTCATCAGTTTATAGACATAGAAGGTATTAGAGTTTAAAAACCAGTATGGTTCTATCAACTTCTAACTTCCGTCCGTCAATATCCGTCAACATCATGTCATCGTGATGGGTCATATCATAAACTGGTGGGGGTGTTCATGGTACGGGTTGAGGTGTAGGAGAACGATTTTGAGCTGTGACAAAAATCAAAAGGGACTTCGCTAAAGTGTTAAGCCTTCTCAAAGGTTACTTAGTTGATTTTGATCTATTACAGACTACTGAGCTGACATTGTAGAGGTACTCATTTTGTGTTTGCTCGCTCTGAGTGCACTAGGTTTGTTTGGTACTGCAATGCGAGGATATTCCCTCATGGACTCAGGTGATATGGGCCTGTTGCATAATCTGCAGATGGATCACTTAATATTTAAAGCCTCATCACTTCGCTCAAGGATATGCCTATTGTTGTAGGATTGGGTCGAAGTTCTGGGTGGCGTACCCATGGCGAAGCACGTGACTCGTTCTTAGAGGGTGGGTGAGTGGGCTATAATTTTCCTCTCGGAAACCGCATAACTTTCTCAATCAATTCCGCCAAGAAAGTCCGGCTGCATTGTAACCTATTTATAACCTACAAATTTGCATATTGCGGATCCATATCACTCAGTGATGCGGCTTTGAATATCTTAATATTTAAAGCCTCATCACTTCGCTCAAGGATATGCCTATTGTTATAGGATTGGGTCGAAGTTCTGGGTGGCTCACCTGGCGTGAACACCATGCCTCATACATACGTACCCGCCTCCTTAATTCTTAAGTATCAGATCATAATCATACACATACCCATTCCAAATCTTAACCTCCCATACCCACACCCATTTCACAATTTTACTCCTTTACCTACATACTGAATGTATGGACACTAAAGAGATTTTGCCTGAAGTCTTATTTATTTCATGTGTCTTTGCAACAATAGGTTAGACAAGGAGAACGTCTGAAACCACACCTCTCTATCTATAACAAAACGTAGTTAACATTATTTGTTTATCGGAGAAAAGAGTTTTCCTGGACCCACGTTATACAATGCTGATATACTAATTAATGATTACTGGGGAAGGCTTTAGAGAAGCCCACCAGGTCGTTCATATATTGATAAGCCTCTGCTTTATGGTCTAAATTATCCACTATACTCATTAAGCTATCTGCTATAGCTGCAACCTGAGTTACTTTTGCTGATTGCATATAATAGTTGACTGTATCTTCTGCTCGCCAACCCACATGGCTCATTAATGCATGAAGGTCATTACCCTCCATGGCCAGGGAAATAGCGCAGGCACTTCTGCAGCCATGAGGAGTTTCACCTGCGTCTATCCCTACTTCTTGTAAGTAGGTTTTTAGTGGGGAATACGCTAATTGAGATGAGAAAGGTTTTTGATCCATAGAGCCATGTGAATTGATTGGCCGGAAGAGATAACCCGTTGAAAATAAGCTTTGACGGTGTTAACTGGACATACAAAGGGATCGGTGCATCGCTGAATTGCAAGTACATTAGTGGACGAGCCTCTCAAAGTTTTTCCAAATGTGTGATTAAATAATAATCCAGAGTCATCGGGAAACCGCATAATTTCTTGGGTTTTGACATGACATAGGTCATGTGCCCTGTCCCTGCAAAGGATAACATCTTAAAAAATGCTAGATCCCTTGCCAATACATACAAGCGAGCCGGTGCGGTAGATGACACCATCTGATTAAGTATATACTCAAAAACCTGCTTCATTTTATTTATAAATAGGGGTGTGGCCTGCTTTGCTGTTATCATGGCTCTTGCCTGTTCTTCTGTTATTTTCTTTAAGTATCTAACGACCAAAGCCAATACTACCGGGTTAGGCCTATCTAAACTGACCTGAGAGGAAAAAGCTTTATACAATGTTTTCAATTTTGAAACCATATTCTTAGCTGTGGTAACACGAATTCTCTTAGGGCAATGGCATTGTTGATATCCAGGAAGACCTAAATATGGACAGATTATTGTGTGTACTTGTGTTTTAGCATCTTTGTCCTTATAAATGAGAAACCGAACTATATCTTGCGCTGATGCCATCAATAATGATTTTGGTTCATCCAGTTCCTGTTAGGAAAGCCTCGAATTGTTGGATTAAACAATCCTTTGTACGTCGTGTGCCGAACGATTACCCAGCACGTCCTTCATTCTGCTGTCGATGGCTGCAAGATTAAATGCATTACCACTATCATGGATGGGCTGTCATGGCTGTAGAGGCACTTTTGTGCCACAAGCGTTGCATTGTGGGGAAGCATCATTGGTCGTGCCACACATCCAACATGCTTGCTGTGTGAGGAAATGAACATTAATAATTATCAAATCAACAGTTTTTCTTTTATTTTGTTTTTTTTTTATTTTCCTTTAGTTTTTTTTCCTAAGTTTAGTACTTCAAAAAAAAGTTTTTAGCGACGGAGTTACGTAACTGAGGAAGCTTATAGAGTTGGGAGGGCAAAGTTGACGTCATTTCCGTCAACAACTTCCGTAAAACTATTTTGTCACTCCACGTGATCACAACTCTGTAAAACTATTTTGTCACACCACGTGATCAGTGTTATTTAACGCTATAGCATACTTCCATGGCATACCATTCACGTTGCACACTCACTATCAGCGAAAATACCAGATCGTGTTTAATTGACATTATAATTGAACTTAGAGCGTACGTGTGAGTGTATTGGCTTACATGAAAATGCGATAGACAATAATGCATTTAGGGGTGGACCATTTGATATCCGGGGGGGGGGGGGGGGGGGCTCGGAAGGATGGTGGAGAGCCATTATTTTTTTTCCCACCTGCTTCACCATGAATTTTTTTTTTTCTAGAGGGCATATGCTGGCAACTTTTTTTTTTCACTTTCCTTCTTCGAGATATATTTTATATTTACCAAATTTCGGTGCAATGTTTGTTTGCTTGGTTTTTCACACCCAGTAACAAGATGCTGTTCTATCGCACACAGACTATATTCAAGAAACTAAATAAAAATATGTAAATACATGTACATTTTTGATTCACTTTACAAAAATATCAGTTTATAGATCTTATTTATACCATGGGTAACACACTGAAAATACAAATCAAACAACCTGATAACTGAGTTCTACATTAAGCATTAACAAACTTACAGTGAAAACTTTTCTGAGAACATCACTGGTGTCATCAGAAGAGATGATGGTATCCTACATGTACAACAGTGTTCTCCCCAGGATATTTTGACAGTCGCTGGAGGAGGTCAGGAGGGGGGTGTCCCCCCTCCTGCCGTTGGAGCTTTTGAAAAACAGAGATTAAAATGGTGTTATTTGATGGCACTTGGGAGTATTTTTTCCAGTTTTTTTTCGTATAAAAAACTCAAAGGAAAAGAGATCAGAGACAGTGTTCGATAACTTTTATTCCAGTTCACTGATTTCAATGAAGATTACATTTTTTGAAAACGAAACATTTATTCAGCGATGTCAAAATTATCACCATAAGACTCACGTATTCTCATCCTGATACACGTCCACCGAGCCTAAAAATAGGTCGTTTTGCTTTGGGAAGGAATACACAAGCGAAATTCTAACCTCCTAAAAATCTTCAGTGTACTCTGCTGTCCTTGGTTACCCTCAAGCTCCTTGGCATGTTTACTCAGCTAAGTCGGTTACCTAATGCACGGTCCCTATGGAGGGACCGTGGATAACGTTATGCCTGAGCCATGCAAATATGGCTGCCACCGATATGAGTTGCACATGGGCCTTAGTATATAACGATCTCGGATGACAGCGAGATTTGCTAGATTGATGAGAATTACGTTTGCAGCCTGCAGGATCGACGGTCACGCTTGCATTTTGCTTGTAAATCACCGTCAACTTTTTATCTCGTACATTTTATTGTTTTATTTTTCAAAAAAATAAATCATTTTCATTTCTGGCAAGGGGGCGCTCGGAATTTACAATAGGGCGCCACGCCCCTGTTACCTTATTCAGGGAGAACACTGCTAAGTATATACCGTATTTGTAAAATCATGTACATTTATGGCATTTACTTGTGCTTGAAAAAAATATGTCATTGTCTGACAAGCTGTGTTCGCGCTGCCCATTCGCCACGTTCGCAAATGCGAATTGAAATCAGCAGTGGCGAAGAAAAATCAATCCTAATTCGCCACAGTGGCGAAAGTGATTTTTGTTGAAAAAATTCCAAAAAATAAGCAAAACGTGGGGTTTTTTAGTCTTTTGTTGATCTGCGCTTCTCTTTCGGCGATTCGCGAAAAAACTAAATCTACTTCCGTATTGTTCTCTCCGACGTACGCAATTGCAATCGAGCCAAGTCTCGCGAGAGATTTGACGTCAATTTGTATAGTGTACAGCATGCATATATCGCGAGAATTGAAAATGCAGGCAGACGCAATCGAGCCCTAGTCTCGCGATAAATTTGACGTCATGTTTGTCTAGTGTACAGCCAGCAAAGCGAACACTCGCAAGAATTGAAACTTTTGTTACAGCAGACACACGCATTTTAATCGTGGTCACAACGTTCGGTGTTGAAATTTATTTGCATCGTGGTCTAGACGTTACGTATTGCGCATTTTAATAGAGGTCTTATTTTAATAGAGGTCGATTTGCATCGCGGTCCTCATGGTCCCGCATTGATGTTCATTAAAATCGCCATCCCAACGACGCATTCCGTGTTGTTGTTGATTTGCATCGTGGTCTCGATATTCCGTGTTGTTGTTCATTAGAGAGGTTATAATCTAATTACGTGTACGTCTGAAGGCACACAGTGGCGTACGTGTATCCATGCTCAGTTGTGATTTTTTGGTCGATTTTGCAGTATTTTTTTTGACAAACTTACGAAAGTCGTCTAAGTTTTAAGAAACAATTAATTTCTCTACGCGAGGACTATTCAAGCTCATTGTATCCTCGCATTAAATTTACCGATTTTCTGTAATACAGTTATTTATGTGGTTTAGGGAAATCTTTGTGACAGCTTCAGGTAAAAAGTTGAATTAGACGACAACATTTCATTTATGTCAGGAAATCATAGCACGTACGTCTTGTACACGTGAACTCTATGGAATTTTCTGATATCAAAGATGTTTGATACTCATACTTAACGATATTTCCTGTCTAAATTCCCGCAAATCACCAAGAAAATCTAAAAATTACTACACGTAATTAAGACTACGTGTAGAAGTGTCGTTTGATGACGTTCCGAACGTCTGTGCCACATGTACGCGACGTCTTGTATGACGTGACAAAGACGCTACGTGTACTGATGGAACGTAATTACGTGTAACCAAACTTCTATTTTAATTGCAGTCCGAACGTTCAGTGTTGCTGTCATGCTGTTGATTTGCATCACGGTCCCAACCTTCCGTGTTGCAGTTCATTTTAATCGTGGTCTCAACGTTGCGTGTTGCTGTCGATTTGCATCGCGGTCCAGAATCAAGCAATTTCAAGTGTTAAAATGAAGACAATTGGATACAAGGTTGATGTGTTGATAGTTTATTCTTGTGCATGCAACTGACATTGGAGATTATAGCATTATAGAATGCTTTGTTTTCGTAAAAACGTGTGGCTAATAAAATTTGTCTGTGGCTAATAAAATTTGAAACTATTCGCCACAGTGGCTAACAGCTTTCCAAACCCAGCGCTAACACAGACAAGTGTCCTGGTTTGAGTGATATTAGCAAGTTGAACAGTCCACTTGACTGACTGAGTCCACTTGACCCAGTTCATGGCAGACTGTCTCTCTTCTTGTGGTATTTTGACAAAATCCATACATTCACATTTACACATTTCTGGAAAACACTGGTGAGCAATTTCAATTTCAGCATACTTCCTCTAATCAGAAGGTCATGTATACTGTACAATTGTTCATATTCAGTGATTTAGAATATAAAGGAGATGACTGAGAGAAAAGCCGTCTGAAATAGTGTGAAAATCTTCCTCAATGAGACCACTGCAGACGAGTTCTTGTTTCAGTTGCTGAAAGCTACAGTGATAGTAGCTGTAACTTTTGACAATTTTTCAGTGTTTATTGTTTGTGTATTTATTTCAGTTCCTCGTTTAATAAATTCTAAGTTATTGTTCCTCAAGCTTGAAATGGTTTATGCTTTATAAAACTCCAGAGCTACTGCTTGATTTTTATTGATGCTGCAGTGTGCATCGAACAATTGCCAAGATTTTTTTTTCCGAGTCGCAATGGTCCATAATTGTTTTTCCATCAGCCACTTAAAGCCAGATTTTTTTTTTCGAGCAACTCCACCTGGCATCTTTTTTTCCCCCAAATCTTCCAAGCCCCCCAGGATATCAAATGGTCCACCCCTTACGTTAGAACGTCCATGCTCGATCATGTTGTTTTTGTTCTGTCAGTGTAAATTACGAGATTGGTGGATGTTGACGGACATCTTGCGTGTGTTTGGTCCTGACATATATGTCGTTTCGATCTCCTTTTTACTGTGCAGGGGAGAATGAATTACGTTCCTCATGGGTTTCAAATATGTCAAAAAAATACGAAGTTTTGAGTGGATTTACGATTTCGTTTGTAAAATTACGAGCGAAAATTTCAGCTTCCCATTTCATCGGCGCGACCGTGCAAGAAACCTCAGTCTCCTACTACCTCCATGATCACATGTTGTACCACACGAACATGAAAGGCCGGCCTCTGAAACACTCAGTGTGTAAGCGTGTGGAAATTTGCGTAGTGTTTTTTCTCATTTAATTTGGCAAATTATCAGCAAAAACCTCAATAATTCAAGGTAACCCTTTCTTCTCAATCGCTTCCTGGAGTTTCAAAGTCATACCAACGAAAATGAGTGAAAAATTTCGATGCAAAAATCGTGCATCGGCGAGAGTAATATGCGTAAGCTTAAAGAGACTGAGAGTATTCATAGAGAAATAGCCCATGATTCGAGCTTGGTTTTCCTGTTTTTCGTTTGAATTTTGGCCAAATAGTCGCTTTTTAGCGGGTTTTGAAATTTTTAAAGCATTTAAAAATATCAAAATGACTTTTCATTAACAAACAAAATAAAAAAAGTAAGAAATTCAATTATTTATCTACAAAATAAAAATATTTTTGGCAGGCTGAATCATGCAGCTAAAAGTGAACAATCAATGTTTTGGACGAGTACATACGTGTGAGTGGTTTTTCGCGCGATCGCGGGGATTCCCCGACCGTTCATTGCTGTGGCGCTCAAATACGCTGTCAGTTTCTATGACGGGATGAAATTTTCTTTCAGGCAAGGCGTTTCATGTTACTCTTGAGAAAAGTTACTTATTTATCAGTTGTTGTTTTACTGTTTCATGACACATGTTTCTGATTCAATCACTTGTTGACCTGAAAAACAACGATATTTAGTACTCTTTTTCAACAGACTTTTAGTAAGTAGCCGCGGTTACAGCTGTCAAAATACTATCGTTTTCAAAGTACATTTTGAGTGAACTTTGTAAATGAACATTATGAACCATCGTGTAATGTTATGCTTGGAATTTTGTTGCTTTTGAGGTTTATTCGTGGTTTTTTAGCTCACATTTGGTGTTCCAATGTGAGGTTATCGTATAAGCTGAATCAGTTCATTTGCATCTGATTTGCATGTCTGTATGTCTGTATATTTGTGGGTATGTGCGGATGTACGGTATGTCCGTCACACACAAAGGCTCCCATATCGCCAAAGCTACCATCTCAGTATTTGGTGTACAGGTAGATGCAGGGGTTGAGATGTGAATTTGTTCAAATGAACACATCAGTGTCAAAAATGTGCAAATGAGGTAAGAAAAAGTGAAATCCTGCAAATGTGCAGGAGGCATGCCAGTGAGAAACAGGCAAACTCCACTGATCTTGACTCATTTCCTGTCATTGTTTATGAACTGTTACATATTAACAGACCAGCTGAAACCATAGACAGTAGATGGGGGAAGACCATCTATACTAAACTAAGAGGGGCTTGTTTCTGCTATGCATGTTGCTAAAGTTGACCTCCAGTACCTAAAGTTAGACCTTATATAATAATTACTTTGTCATTCTTGTTTTTCTGGTTTAAATATTTCTTGTTGTTTTTCTGGTTGTACTGTGCAGAAATCATTGCCATAACATCAACGTAGAATTTTCCTCCACTGAACAGATAGAAACAACATTTATGTTGATCATTGGTAACCCATACTGGTATATACCAATTCTGATAAAATTTGAGCGACACCGTATAATTGCGTTATTTTTTCTTTTCATCATCAAACATTGACAAGTAAGCTTGTAAAACTAGCCTTAAATCACTTAAATTAGAATTATGTGTTACTTTCTGGTTTTGTAACATGTAAAGAAATAAATAAGTTGATTTCTTTGATCCTTTCCATTTATTGATATTTTTTCCTGGTTTAAAGTTACTAATATCCTTAACCTTTAGTCTCTACAATCTTAGAAAAAATGAAACGGTTGATTTAATAAAATCAATGACACGAAGAAAATTTGTTTAGAATTGTATTTTCATTTTAAAACTACAGTTCTTTGATGAAGTGTGGTCGTCTGGCAATCAACTATCACGGCAGATGTAGTGCATGCAATACACAGTCCACACTGTCCAATTATGCGTGCTCATTTTTCTGTTATATTTCAATTTTGTCAGAACTTGTAGCAAGGAACATACAAAATCTTGCAGATAAATCAATTTGGATGATCTATGTTGATCTATGCAAATTCCAAGTTTGGTGGACATGTGAAAATTATGTTTTTTGCCTTCATGTACAAGATGGCATGTTTACCAAGCTGGACGCTCACTGCTAAAAAAACAATAGGTTTTATTACAGTTTCACATTTCAACCCTTTCTTTGCATCTTTCTCAGCAACATTCCCCAAACCTCTCTCCTTGCATCCCTACCGCTAAATGCACTGAGGAGCACAGTGTCATATCATTGACGCTATTTTTCTTTATTTTTGTTGTTATTGCTGTTGTTATTCTGTTGTTTATATCGTTATTTTTTTCCATTCTTTCTACTTCTCATATCGAGCTGAAATATCATACATTTGTACACCCTGACTCGAGGGCAGTGTAAGCATATACCCATTGTGTTGTTACTCATGACGTACCAATTTTAACAGCGAACAGTGCACACGGAGCTCTACATTGCTTATATCCCTCGCGTTAGGGCGCTAGGATTACTCCCAGGTCACCCTCCTTAGCCAGTTTCACGAATTTTGACGCCGTCTGCTGGATCTCCGGCCAATACAAGGGGTAACTGCAGCGTTTATGTACGATGATGGTATCATTCAAATGCATTTGCTTAACATGTTTAATGACGGCATGTGTAAGATGAAAAGGCGGATACACGTAAATTCTATCCCTTGGTGAGAAGTAATGGTGGAAAAATTTACCCCAGCACTATTGGCCTGTGGAAATGGAGACACAAAATTCTTGAGTCTGGCGTTCGATGACATGGCCATAGCGTCAATGGAGTGAGGGCCAAACTCCTTCTGTACTATAGCCCATGCTATATCTGACAGTTTCGTGTGGCACATGTTTATCTCTCTAGAGGCAAATCAGCAACATTCTGGTGTGAGCGGACGGGAGCATTGTTAGGCCGGTATTATGTGTAACACAGAAGTGAAAAATTTTCTTTAGCAATTCATTTTATGAACTGTCTTCAGTGTACATTCTCATTACAACGTCATATCTTTCAAATCGTAGGTAATGTGTAATATTGTAGACTCTGCTAAGTCACCATAGTACTCTGTTGATACTGGTGTACCTCAAGGTTCTGTCCTTGGACCTATACTTTTCAATATTGACACATCTCCTCTCGGTGATGTGATTTCTAAACACGGCTGTAAATACCACACTATAGGAAAAAATTGCGAGACTGGAGCGAGAAAATGACGCTTTCTCCCTATCAGTGAGAATCTGTTCTTATTCTCACCGCTGTTGGTGAGAAATTTTAATCTCCACTGGAGATTGGTGAGAAATGCACTCTTTGGCAAGAATCAAGTGTGAGAACAAATTCTCACTGGTGAGAATTAAAATTCTCACCAAGTACAGTGAGAATTGAAATTCACCGGCGAGAATCATGAAGACTCCCATTCATTCTGATTCATTCTGATTCTCGCCAATGAATGGGGAGTCTTGATGATTCTCGTCAATGAACGGCGAGTCTTGATGATTCTCGCCAGTGAATTTTAATTCTCACTGTACTTGGTGAGAATTTGTTCTCACACTATCTTGATTCTCGTCAAGGAGTGCATTTCTCACCAATCTCCAGTGGAGGTTTAAAATTTTCTCACCGACAGCGGTGAAAATAAGAACATATTCTCACTGATTGCGAGAAAGCGTCATTTTCTGCTCTAGTCTTGCAATTTTTCCCTATAGTGCCACTTTTATGCAGATGACTCAAGCATGTACGGTACATGGTTTTTCAGAGAGCACACTATGATGTTACAATCACAAATCTTGAAGCATGTATCTCTGATGTCAGAAACTGGATGTTTTCTAACTTCCTGTGTCTAAATGATGACAAAACTGAATTTATAATTTTTAGCTCACATTTGGTATATCAATGTGAGTTAATCGTATAAGCTGAATCAGTTCATTTGCATCCGATTTGCATGTCTGTATGTATGTATGTATGTATGTACGTATGTATGTATGTATGTATGTATGTATGTCCGTCCACATCAATAACACCTAAACCGCAGCACCTTCTGTCTTAGTATTTGGTGTACAGGTGCACCTAGGGGTGTAGATGTGAATTTGTTCAAATGAACTTGTCAGTGTCAAAAATATGCAAATGAGGGGAAAAAAGGAAAAACCCTGCAAATTGCTAAAACTCTGTAACCGTTGGTCAGATAGGGTTGAAACTTGGTGTGCAGGTTCCTTTAGGTATTCTAAATTAGGTCTTTAAAATTTGGGATGAAATTTGCATGTTTCTATTTTTGGGTAATTTTTTCAGTTTTTAGTCAAAAAATGTTTTTCTCTGAAACCACTCATCTGATTGCTTTGAAAGTTGGTATACATGTTCCTCAGGATGACCTCAGTCAAGTTTATACAAATTGAATTGAAATTTTCATATTTGTAATTTTGGGGCAATTTTCCGAATTTTTGGTCAAAAATTTTTTTATTCAAAAACTACTAATCTGATAGCTTTGATATTTGGTATACAGGTTCCTAAGGTTGATCAAAATAAGTTTTATGAATATCGTGAAGATATCTCGAATTTTGTATTTTTGCTGAATTTTTTGGTTATTTTTCTCATTTTAAGTAAAATTTCTTCTTCTCTGAAACCGCTAGCCCAATTGCTCTCAAATTTGGATTGGGTATTTGCAAGGGTGTTACCCTTTTAATTGTTGAAATTACGACAAAAATTACTGGGAGCAATTTTTGTCATTTTTGGTCAAAAAATCTTAAAAATATTTACTTTTTACAGCCCCTGAATAGACAGCTTTTATATTTGGTGTACAGATGTCCAGGGATGACAATAGTTAGATATGTGGAAATTGTCCTGAAATATACAAATTTGTATTTTTAAGACAATTTTGTCATTTTTGGTCAAGAAAACTTGTTCTCAAAATTACTTGTCTGATAGCTTTGTAATTTGCTACAAAAGTCCCGAGGGATGTTATTAGATAAATATTCTGCTCAAAGTGTTGGGAAACCCCAAATTTTTATATTTTAGGTAATTCTTTCAGTTTGTGACCTAAATGACCTACACCAACCCAGGATATGTTTTGAGACAGTTTTCAAAGGCTGTGAACATAATTTTGTCAAATTTGGTATCAATTTGTAGTAAAATTGATCCAGACAAAGCAGAGGTAAATTTTTTTTAATTGCGAACCAATTTTTGCAACTTTTGCATGTAAGACACACAAGAACTGATGAGAAATTTGGATCCAGGATAATTCCAGATGTCGTAATCACCCCCCACAGTGGAAGGCATTTCACTATCTGTAACTAATTTAAGTGCTGTTTACATTCAAATGAAAGCCCTCATAGCATTAATTAAAACATCCCCAAGGTTGTAACTATATTTCCTGCCAGCTGGTCTTATGTAAACATGGTCTACCAAGGGGTGGAACATTTGATATTCAGGAGGGGGTAGGGTCAAGGAGATTGATGAGGTACCATTACTTTTTACCAGATCCCTTTTACATGTTTTTCTCACTCTTTATTTTTTCCCCACTCTCCACGTCTTCTTTTTATCAAGCCTTCTCTGGCTAATTTTTTGTTGACGTTTGTCTGCTTGTCCCATTGCTATAGAAGTTGATATGCATGTTTCTCAAGATTACCTCCAGTGCCTAAGTTGCAGACCTTATTTGCTTTTGTCATTCTTGTTTTTCTGGTTTTAATATTTCTTGATTTTACCAATTCAAACCGAATGTGAACACACACTGTCCTTGACGATATTTTTTCTTCATGTAATGATCCCACTGATAGTGGAGCAAGGAAAATTTGTATTGGTAATGCACTGATTGCAGCTAAGTGTAATGCAAAGTCCCTGGGTGGTCTTCTTGATTCATGTCTTTCTATGAAAACCCAGGTCGGCTCGATCTGTCAGTCCACTATGTTTCACATTCGTCGCATTGCCCTCATCCATAAATATTTGTCTTGGACAACTACTAAACAGTTAGTTCATGCTCTAATAACCTCCCGTATCCACATGTGTAATTCTTTGCTGTACGGTATACCTCAATATTCAATTAGTCGTATCCAATGTATACAAAACATTGCTGCCAGGATTGTTACCTTTCAAATCGTCATGCTCACACCACTCCACTTTTATAGGAATTGCTGTGGTTGCCAGTTCATCAAAGGATTACTTTTAAACTCTTGATAATCACTTTCAGATGTATTCATGGTTCTGCCCCAAAATATCTCACAGAAATGTTAAGTCTTTACACCACAAGGCGTAATCTACGTTCAGCAATGCATTTCAAGTTGTGTTGGATCAGAGTGGGAACAAAGGAATATTGTGACAGAGCTTTCAGTGCCGCTGCTCCCAAATTGTGGAACGTTCTTCCGCTGAACATCCGTTTATGTTCAAACTTTAATAGTTTTATGCATTTGCTAAAAACCTACCTTTTAGACTTACATTTTAAATTAGATTTTTAGGTTGTCTTTGATTTTAATTTTATTTTTTTTTATATCTGAAATTTCAATCTTGTAGACATTTTTAAAATTGCTTTTGTTAATTTACTTTTTAAAGTGTATTTTAAGTGTCTCTGATCACTGTTTTATGTGGATTTAGACGCTATAGAAATAAATTATATTATTATTATTATATTATTATTATTTAACTGCAAAGATTTAGATCCCGGGTACCCCTGGTTCCAGGCATGCACAAGGGTTCACGAGTCTGACAAAATGTCAACGCGAGAATTTGAAACTTCTTGACCAAATGCCTTGAGGGCTCTACAAAGAGCTTCAGTTTCTTTATCTATGATCGGCTTTTTTGCCATTCCTCCTCCCAACTATCACTTATGGTAACGGCTTTTTCCGAATGTGGCTGACACACCCGCCCCCCCCCATTTACACGAACTGGCATCAGTGTACATTTTCAGTTCAACGTGGGTTTCGTCTTGCCACCTAAAAGTCCCTGCTGTCTCGACAATTTCCAACCATTGACTGAGTTCGCATCTGAGCGGGCCTCTCAGGCTTTGTGCTGACACTTGCGCACTAGCCAGCGCGCGGGCCATTTTTCGGATATACAGCCTAGCGCACGGAATCGCAAGGGAGAATGAGATACAATTTCTCATTATTTTATGCAATTCTATAACCAGGTTCGTAATAATGCGTTTTTGACTAACTGTACAAAACGTGTTTTCTTTAAATCTGGTATGCTGGAGGTCCGTTGAACGGAATCCACCGTCATACTGAGAAGGACCAAGGATTGGACTGGCGAAAGTATACTTTTTTCCAGGGCTATAAAATAACCTGCATCAATACATAATTTAACAAGATGTAGGCAGATGCTTCGGTTAGCTCGAGGCTCGTCCAGCGACTCGCATTGAAGGGGGATGTCCCTGCAATTCTCAATGGTCCCCCATGCCTGTCATCTATATATTGCAAGCATGGGACACCGAGCATACGCGCGTAACTGGTTATTGTATACCCTAACGTATGATAAATATACGCTGAAGATTTCCAACCAAACGGCAATGTGTTATTAACAAACCAGTATCCCGCCCACTGGAAACCAAAATATGTGCGATCCTCCTTTCTGATAAATACATGATCATACCCATTTTTGTCATCTGATTTAAAATGATAATCATACTGATTCAGATAACGTGAAACTTCTATTAATTTATCTAGTTTAAAGGGTTTATCTACAATCCATAGATTCAGGCACGTCATGTCGATACACATCTGGGGCTTTTTAGGCTTTTAGGTGGAGGATCAGTCCTGACCAACCTACAGCTGATATCGCCACGGTTTGAATTCTGTCATTAATTGTACTTGATATATATGAATTGTTGACAAGCTGGGGCATTTGCAAAAATTTGCAGAAGGGGTAGGGCGTCGTAGAAAACTCCCTTAAATGTTCCCTTAAAAGGCTGAAAATATTCAGTCACGTTAGCCCCTTCGCTAATCCAGTTCATTGTTTGAGTGCGATTGCTAGTGTCATGAGCCATCTTCTGCCATATCGCCTGGTGTCTGTGTACTTCCCCAGCTATGAAGTCGTGAGGGTTTCGGAACTTGAGGAGGCTGGGAGATGCCTTGCACAAACCGGCTGCCACTTCATGTGGGTCCGGGGACTGAGCACTTTGGTCCTGTTAAGGGACCCCCTCAAGCGTTATCCATGCGCAAGTAGTATGCCTAACTGGCCAAAGTTCAGAAGAGGATTTTTCCCAGGACTGTGGTACCCCCTGTAACATAATTAAAAGGTATGTATGAGGAGAATGAGAACGACCGAAACCTACAGTTTTTTTTTTTGTATATTTACTTTGTCAAAAAGGGGGTAGTATAAATAAAACCGATACTAAAAGAATGTTTTTCGGCTCGAGGGAATCCCTAGACAGGACCTCGCAAACGCAAGATTGCCTAAATGTAAAGGGCCATACTGTCTTCCCTTTGTTCGGGATATAACGGTAATGTAAAAGTGGCAAAATACAAGGAGAAATCGGGAACAAGGACGAGGGGGGAAAAGACACAATTTACAGTAATTCCTCTCGAACGAAATCGTTAATATCAAGTTTCAAATGAATTACATATCAGTGCGTAACCATGATAAGAGCGTGCCACAAAAATCACAAAATACGCGCAACCTAAGACTTCTTTTTACTAGCAGTTGGGCAAGCTCTGGCCATATTACCAACCGCTCCACATGCATAGTAGGTGATGTCATTAACATTCCTTCTCTGTCGGTTTAATGGCTCATATCGTTGACTCTGGGGGTGACGGGGCGAGTGTCGCAAGAACTTGGTAACTTTCACCGCGATCTCTTCCTCCTTGTTTCCTAAGAGTAACACCAACAGACGCCCTGCTTCCTTTCCAAATTCGTTGGATTCGAAACTGCGCTAGGCCAGCTCTAAATCTTGATAACTTGGGGTGGGCAGCTACAGTAGCCCTATCAGTGATGGTGTGTGAGCCATTTCCATAACTTTTGCCAAAGTATCATCTACAGACGCAGTCTCTGCTATATCTTGCAGTCGTTTCACCTGCAGTTTAAGTGCTTCTAACTCGCCCGCCTGAAACAAAGAGAAATGAACTCCGAGTCTAGCCATTCGACATCTTTTTTTGCGTGAATTTATAACTAAGCTATCAGCAAACCATGATCATAAAACCAAGAACTAAAAGCACGTATACATATAACATTTTTTAAAGAGGCACTCCCACTTGGTAACATTTTTAATGCCAACAGTCGATATTTGACTTGGCGACTGCGCACAGATCATGAGATATCAATAAAAACATGTCCTTAAAAAAGTAAAAGTTTGAATTCCGGTGGCCCACCTAAATTCAGCTTCAGAACATTGAACGTTTGGCACTGGGGCCACTGTCAACTAAGCTACGGAGTACGAGTCTACGCTCATGCTGCTGTACGCCACAGTACCACTCGCGTTAGTGATCGGTCATGCCCCGAGGGGGAAAGCCTAGTCTTACTGACTTGGAAAAAAATGGAAAACAGAGTTTGCTGATTCCACCAGAATTCGCATAGGTGACTAGCACAGATATATACATACCGGCCGCCACGTGGTATGCATGCATACCACGCGGCGGCTGCTATGTATCGAACCACGCATAACTGTGTAGCAGACAACAAGATGTAGTCATCAGAGGCGGCTAATATTTACACAAAAAACTGATATCTATATGGTATTGGTTAAAATATAATAAAACTGACAGAGAATAATGAAACAACAAAAACTAAGGAGAAGTTTAAAAAAAAAATTACCTGAACTGAAGGCATAATGCTGTACATAAAGTCTTTGCAGTAGAAGGTAAAATTACGTCGTTCAAACTTATTATGGACTCCCTAGAATATCGTCAATCAGCACAACAACAAACCTTCGGGGGATTTCGGGTCATAATCAGAAACGATCGTAAGACTTCGGGGTGTGAAAAATACGCTTGGGAAATGACATATTTTTATTGATATCTTGCGATCGGTGCGCAGTGGGAACATCAAATATCGACCGTTGGATTTTTAGCTCCCATAGAATATGCATATGTATATATGCAAATGGGAGGTATTCGTATAAGGTGGAAAAATGTCGTCTGTATGTATGTATGTATGTATGTATGTATGTATGTATGTATGTATGTATAGTCCGTCCACATCAAAAACTCCTAAACCGTAGCACCTACTGTCTTAGTATTTGGTGTACAGGTGCACCTAGGGGTGGAGATGTGAATTTGTTCAAATGAACATGTCAGTGCCAAAAATATGCAAATGAGGGGGAAAAAAAGGAAAAATCCTGCAAATGGCTAAAACTCAGTAAGCAGTGGTCAGATTTGGTTGAAACTTGGTACGCAGATTTCTTTAGGTATTCTAAAGTATGTGTGCAAAAATTGGGATGAAATTTGCATGTTTGTATTTTTAGGGTATTTTTTCAGTTTTTAGTCAAAAAATCTTGTTCTCTGAAATCGCTTGTCTGATTGCTATGAAACTTCATATTCATGTTCCTCAGAATGACCTCAGTCATGCTTGTGCAAATTGTATTGATATTGTCATATTTGTAATTTTGGGGCAATTTTCCCAATTTTTGATAAAAAAATTTTTTATCCAAAAACTACTGATTTGATAGCTTTGATATTTGGTATACAGGTATCTAAGATTAATCCCAATATACTGTATTGAAGGTATGTTGAAACTGGCAATTTTTTTTTATTTTGGGGGCAATTTTTGCCTTTTTTGGTCAAAAAGTTTTTCTCCTAAAACTTGTGATCTGGTAGCTTTGATATCTAGTGTACAGGTTCCTAGGGTTTATGTTAATGAGATATATTTAAAATTAGGATGAAATCTGCAATTTTGTATTTTGGGGGCAATTTTTCTCATTTTTGGTCAAAAAATTTATTTCTCAAAATTTATAAATCTGATTGCTTTGATATTTAGTAAATTGGTTCTTAGGGTTTTTGTTAATAAGATATATTGAAATTAAGTTGAAATCCGGAATTTTGAATTTTTGGGGCAACTTTGCGAAACTGTCAGTTTTACTGGGATATCTTTCATTTTGCATTTTTAAGATTTGTTTTGGTAATTTTATACCTACTGGAATTAAGAGTATATAATGTGTTGATTTAGTAAGCATTTGATATGGATAACTTTATTTGGTTTTGAAATGCGGTAAAAAAATCCTGGCAGATTTTGAAAAAATTCCAAACAAATGCCAATAAAAAATTCAGCCAGAGAAGGTTTGATAAAAAGAAAAGGTGGGAGAGTGGGGAAAAAAGAATGTACAATGGATCGGATAAAAAAGATGATGTACCTCACCGATCTTCCAGACACCATCCCTGATCAAATGGTCCACCCCATGTATTTTTGTGCGTAATTAACCATGCAGTGTATTTTTTTAACATGTCAAGTTAGATAAGGATTTGAAAGGAATAGTCAAGTTCACCACAGTTTAACTTTATCTCTTGTGTCATCATCCTTGTGTACTTGGTTAAGTTTGTAAGTTGCTCCAGATGTGGATGCACCAGCTGTTCTGGAAGAAAACAATGTTTACTTTTCCCTGTATAGGGTTTTCTGAGTAATGATTTTATGTTGAAATTTCTCCATGTATCTGGTGTATGGGCAAAGTGTAAACATTGGTTGCATGTTATGTATTTCAGTCTATGTCAAATATTGTAAATGAAAAATCAAGAACAGTTTACTGTGTGCTTGTAAAAGAAAACATATTTGTCAATACATAAACTGCCTTGCAGATTGATTGTCTTAAAGATTATCACAGAAGTAGAAAAGGAAAAGAAACTAATCAAATTACTGTAACATATTCACTCTCAGTGCCTGTATAGGCCTATACTTAACTATTTCATCATTACATTCAGCTGTTTGTTATATCTTTATCACTCTTCATGGGCCAAGGCACACTTGGGGTCAATGTCATCACTCTGTGCCAGTCTGTGTATGTCAGTCTGTCTGTACATGTATGTCCATGTTTCATACAATTGTTAACTTGTTTTGATAACTATATGGGAGCGAACAGTGATGTTGTCACTATTTTTAAAAATGTGTTTTAAAAATGTTACCAAGTGGGAGTGCCTCTTTAAGTTTGTCTTATTTAGTTTTTAGTTCATTTTTGTTTTGTTTTTGTTTTGCCAACTCCAATACTAGGCATTATTGCTGATATAGTCCAAGCTCATGAGTGTAAATCTAAATCGCTTTGTCCAAACCTCGCATACGGTACCAATACCTATTGATACCCCTGCAGCACCCCTTACTCATTAGTGGGTTACTGCCTCACCGATCACATCAGGCCACCCTCGCAGGCACTCGCCTACCTGGGCCTTACACTATCGGCAACCCCAGGTTACTGCCTGGCCAATCTCATGGCCACCCTCGCCGGCATTAGCCTACCTGGGCCACACTAAACATAAATATGCATGGCACACAAAATACACAGAGTACATGACAAAAACGTACAAATAAGAGAGAGAGAGAGAGAGAGAGAGAGAGAGAGCAAAAGTGAGAAAGAGAATGCAAGATACCCACCTGTCGCCCATACTATAGCAACAGGTGCACTACAGTACAACATGGCACACACAGCCGCGGAAGTGCTGGGGAAAGCAGCCAGCAACCAAAAAAAAAGACATAGAAAGCAAGAGAGCGCGAAGCACAAGAACACACCGAGCAATAAGAGAGAGAGAGAGAGAGAGAGAGAAGAAATAGAAAGAAGCATGTTCTCAGCGATGCACCGACGCAGAAACCACGTACTCAGAACAGGAGCTCACCTGGTTGGTATCCTTTATTGGGACTGGTTGTGGCTCTCCTCTAGCTGTCGCATTAATCCCAGTACCAGTAACAGGCTGCGGATTTCCAACGGGTGCTGCAGCAGCAGGAGGCGGCTGTGGGGCCGTAGACGCCCGGGCTGGCCGGTGCTGTTCAACGAATGCCATAGCGGCTGGTGCAGCTGGTTGCGACGAAGCCATGATGTGTGCAACGTAGGACTGTTGCAAATGAGGGAGAAAGTCCGGCTGCATTGTAACCTATTTATACCCTACAAATTTGCATATTGCGGATCCATATCACTCAGTGATGCGGCTGTGAATAATATGCCTCTGAAAATGGTTATTGTGTAAGCCTGTCTGCATTTTCGTAGAATATTTTCTCATTTAATTTTCCAAATATCGGCAAGTACCTCAATATTTCAAGATAACTCTTTCTTTCCAATAGTTTCCTGGAGTTTCAGAGTCATATGGACAAAATGAGTGAAAATTTGAGACAGGAAAGCGGAACATCTGCATCTATGACAGCCATGTTTAATGTTTATTGTAACACCCACACATGCAAAGTTATGTGGAGGAAATCACTAACAAACACCATTAATGATGCCCGCCCTCTAGAGGCAGACATTCCTATATGTAGTACCCACATTTGATCATAGGGGATTGCTTAAATGTCCATCCCCAGGGGTGGGGGTGGGAATAGGTGTCTTTGTCTCAGCACAGGTTTCTCCTGGATATTGTTTATTTTATTTTAATACGTTTGACTATGATATGTATTGCAAATAAAGATTTAAACTGCCAACTTTTAAAGGTCTTGTGAAGAGTAAAAATGAAATTTTTATTGCTTGTGTATTTTGACGAATATAATGGTCAAAAAAAGATCTTCATTGGAATTTTTCAAACTGCGCTCCCAGTTCCGAATAAAGGCCCTAGCGATGCCCTTGGCAACCAAGATACAAATCTTCGGTAAACTTTGGCAAATGTCAGTATGACATCATTTAAAGCACATTGACCGCCGGCACTGTTCACATCAGTGCTTTTGTGTGCCTTCTCGAAATCCATTGTAAAGAGTTGTAACTGTGCCTAAGCATTGTCTTGCTATGCATTGTTCTCATTCAGTATCAAAATTGTTTCAATGGCCAATGGAGATGATCTGGCCAGAAAATGGATCAAATTTGTGAAAGCAAAGGGGGTTAATTTTACTCCTGTAGCCAGGCGCGTACTTCGCTACAAACACTTCACTGATTGTTTTGCCAACCTCACGGAATATGATCACAAATTTTCCAGAAGGCAAGCCCTAATTTACAAGATTATTAATAAAACAAGCGATTGGCTAGACTATTTTGGTGGTGTAATTCTACCCCATGAGTTCTACTACACCGAAGACATCAAATGACTGCTGTGATTGCTTTCCAAGCATTTCTATGTGGCCAAACCAGTGTTGTGCAATCGTCTGATGTACTTCGCGGCGATTAATATCATAACGTTCACACTTGACGACGTATTCAGTGTAGAAGTTACAACTACAACAGACCTAAGCTTACATTGCCGATTGTGAAAAATATGGGAAATTCACAGTTGCATTTAAAAACATGTGCGATAGAATGATTCATTGAAAAAAACGTTATGTGCCCTGTAGCTGGGCGTGCCTGGCAGGGTGCAGGGTGTGACCCTTTACACAGTACAGTCAGGCAATCAACGTTTACAGATCGCTGGGAATAACATAAAGTGAGATACTGAGTCATGATTATGGAGAACATGATTTTCCATGTCTTATATGGGCTCTGAATATCTTGTCAAAACTATGTCAAAGATTAGAAGTTTTTGAGTGTACATGATTGGAAAACAACGCAGCTCGCACACTGTCTTCTAACAGATCATACATGATACAGTACAGTCATACAAAACTTTTCACAGGTTTCTAGATGCTTCGGCAATTGTAGGTTTTTTGCCCAAATTGTTTCAGCCGGTAATGTTCACAAACCGGTTTGTTCAGCAATGACAGCCTAGCTTTTTCGGCCTTTATCAGCAGCACAGCCTATAGCTCATATCGTTTTGTCAGGACTGACATGGAAGACAGTACGATAATACCATGGAGGTACCAGAGAGTTTTATCTCCATGGATAATACGGACAATGCGGGTGAGTGTTTTGTCACAAGGACTAACATAACAGTGGACGATAGTAGGATAGAGCCGGTGAGCGAATGACTGACACAATTTGATATAGACACTTAAACAATTTTTGTGCCATAAATTCTTTGCTTGTGCCTTTCCATTCATTATTTAACGAGTGAAAATCACGTTTTCAGTGATTTCAATTTTACTATTCACAAACCTTTAATGTCTTGGATTTGTAACAATTCTATTTTCCTGCCCTGTGTCATGTATTTGTCCTTTGACAATCCTACGCAGAGTTTAGTCACTGCGTTGTGTCTATTATCTGATGTGTTTGATTGCCTAATGCACAGAAGCAAGCAAGAGTAAATTACTAATCTGTGGATATGTCACCCGTTTATCACAGGATTAAGCTTGACAAAGTCAACAGCAAATGCACCAGCAAGGCATAACAGAAAAAAGGGGAGAAACTCTCAAAAGCTGTGTTCACAGAACCTTCCGTATAATAGACATTTTCCGATTTTACAAGCGCCAGCAGTTTTCTAACGTGATGAAATGGGGACAGTTCAATTTATGCGTTCCTCGGTGCTTCTTTGGGCTGCAAAAATGCTGTTCAAAGCTGTGGAGTTAGTGTCTTGATGTGGTCTGAAAGACCAGAAGCCGGAACTAGACACATTTAACCTTCAGTTTATTTAATTTAAGTAACATGTTTGATACGTATGGGCAAACAAAATACCCAAGATGCTTTGGGATAAGTGGTTCAGGGTCACGCTGTTTATAAACACGGACGTGACAATCTGTTGTGTTCTTGACCACAGCTGGTCAACGTTTTTAACTTAATTATTACTCGTCGCATAAATACTGACAAGTTGGCAAAAGTATTTTCATCTTCAAAATTCTGTCGTAATTTGACCAATATAGGCCTAATATCCTACCTTAACGTCATTCGTTTCTGACCTACAATTAACATGCAAGACGAGATGACCTGTTTTGTAAAACAGCGAAGACAGATTGGAAGCTTGGGCGATCTATGCATTGGGGAGATATTGATGTCACAGTCTTTTCAAACAAGATGGGGATGTTTAGGCAATAACAAAGAGGATAAATTGGTCAGCTTGAATAAACAAAATTTTTAGGCATCATATCTTTTTATGTCAGTTTTTGAACCTGCGTGAAATCCTGCATGACAATATAATAAATATCTCTAAACAAAACCATTTGGACACAGCTTTTTATGTCAACGTTTGGACACCCATTGTAATTTCTACAAGTGTAAGTAGTATTTTCATCACCAGTATTTGAAAACTCTCTGTGCCCACACGGTGAACCACACAGTGGAAAGAATAATGAATTAACGCAAAGAAACGACACGGAGGCAAGTGTTTGGCCGAAATCCGGGTTATGTATGTACCGTCACGGCGGGGGCGTCAAGGCGTCATGGCGGCCTGGACGGCGGTACCAGACTCCTGGCACCGTGCGTCAGGCAACGTGCTACCGGGCGCCCGCTACAGGCCCATGACAGTACCCCCCTGGAACTTTATTGTGAAAAAGCCATCAAATAGTGGAATACAATATTCTTTTTAGCTCCGCTGTCAGCGACGCGGAGCTTATCAAATAGGTTGATTTTCCGTCGTCGTCCGTCGTCGTCCGTCGTCGTCGTCGTCCGTCGTCCGTCGTCCGTCGTCGTCCGTCAACAATTGCCTTCTCCTCTGAAACCACAAGTCCAATTGCTTTGAAATTTTATATGCAGTTCACTTAAGGTGACCTCACTTCAGTTTGTTCAAATCGTGGTGAAATTTGCATATTTGTATTTTTGGGTCATTTTTTGGTGTTTTTGGTAAAAAAATCTTCTTCTCTGAAACCGCTTGTCCGATTGCTTTGAAATTTGATATGCAGTTTGCTTAGGGTGCCTTCAGTCAGATTTGTTCAAATCGTGGCGAAATTTGCATATTTGTATTTTTAAGGCAATTTTTGTCATTTCTGGTAAAAAAATCTTTAAAAATCTTCTTCTTCAAAACTGCCAGTCAGATAGCTTTGATATTTGGTACATAGGTCCCTAGGGATGATCTATTTCAGATTTGTTCAAATTGTGCAGAAATATGCAAATTTGCATTTTTAAGGCAATTTTTGCCATTTTTGGTCAAAAAATTTATTTCTCAAAAAGTACTGGTCTGATAGTTTTGAAATTTGGTATACAGGTTTCTATCGATGAACTAAGTAATATGTATTGAATTTCTGATGAAATCTGTAATTTTGTATTTTTGGGGCAATTTTTGCCATTTTTGGTCAAAAAATGTGTATTTCCAAAAGTACTCATCCGATAGCTTTGAAATTTGGTATACAGGTTCCTACAGATTAACTAAATGATAGTTATTGAAATTATGATGAAATCTACAATTTTGTAATTTGGGGGCAATTTTTACCAGTTTTGGTCAAAAAAATGTGTATTTCCAAAACTACTCATCCGATAGCTTTGAAATTTGGTGTACAGGTTCCTACAGATGAACTAAATGATAATTATTGAAATTATGATGAAATCTGCAATTTTGTAATTTTGGGGCAATTTTTGCCATTTTTGGTCAAAACGTGTTTCTCAAAAAGTACTGGTCTGATAGCTTTGAAATTTGATATACAGGTTTTTACAGATGAGCTAAGTAATATATATTGAATTTCTGATGATATCTGTAATTTTGTGTTCTTGGGGCAATTTTTGCCATTTTTGGTCAAAAAATATGTATATTCAAAACTACTCATCTGATAGCTTTGAAATTTGGTATACCATATTTGGTATTTCCATAGATGAACTAAATGATATTTATTGAAATAATGATGAAATCTGCAATTTTGAATTTTTGGGCAATTTTTCCTATTTTTGGTCAAAAAATGCGTTTCTCAAAAAGTACTGGTCTAACAGCTTTGAAATTTGGTATACAGGTTTCTATAGATGAACTAAATTTGATCTTTTGAAATTATGATGAAATCTGCAATTTTTACTTTTGGAGGCAATTGTTGCCATTTTTGGTCAAAAAATTTATTCTCAAAAACTACTCATCAGATAGCTTTGGTTGACATGTTCTTAGGGATGATCCTATGTGATACATTCAAAGTATGATGAAATCTTCAATTGTGTATTTTTGCAGCTTATTTTAGCCACTTTTTTCTGGCCACTGCATCGAGCTATCAAAGATTTCCACCCTTCTTCATCAGCATGTCTCAAAAATAGTTATTCTCTACATAAACACAGCGGAGCTATATCGGCCGCTAGGTCGCTTGTATTGTGAGCTGCTACCCTGCAGCGAGGCACTTTTTTTTTTTTTGCGGAGGGTGGGTGGGAATTTTGCGATGTGAACTTGAGCGTGGCAGAGGTTGAA
The DNA here is from genome assembly GCF_041260155.1 of Ptychodera flava. Taxonomy (NCBI): domain Eukaryota; kingdom Metazoa; phylum Hemichordata; class Enteropneusta; family Ptychoderidae; genus Ptychodera; species Ptychodera flava. The sequence goes on from NW_027248403.1 coordinate 139,994, forward strand.
ATGGGCGAAATATAGCTTTGAACACACTGATGTGCGCATGGATAATGATGTGGAAAGGGTGATGTAATTTGTTGAGATAACAGTAATCAGGGCGGCTGGTAGATTAGGTTACGTCTCAAATGCATCCAGAAGTGTAAAGGTAGGTGACGCATGGTGACCCATACATGTCAAGGTCTAAACCCTTCCCCCGTGTCCCTCCAGACAATGATTATAACAAGCCATAATCACCCATTAACGCAAAGAAACGACACGGAGGCAAGTGTTTGGCCGAAATCCGGGGTTATGTATGTACCGTCACGGCGGGGGCGTCAAGGCATCATGGCGGCCTGGACGGCGGTACCAGACTCCTGGCACCGTGCGTCAGGCAACGTGCTACCGGGCGCCCGCTACAGGCCCATGACAGTACCCCCCAAATTACGGCCAAGTTGCGGACATGCATGGCCGCAGCACGGCCGCAAGGCCCTCCTCCCCCCTGGTGGTGACCATGTGCCACTTGGAAACGTCTCCTTATATATGTTCATTGTTCCTACATTTCGTGTCTCTACAGTTTGTGTAGTGATATTACAACGTTGGCATTGTCCACCTGGAACTGAGTCCGACATCGAATTGCTGGCGTGTCGCGAGTGCCTTCGGCACTACGTCAAGGGTCTCCCGCGGCGTCTTGATGTAGATCTGGTACGCGTCACTCCGCCATCTGCCCAGTGTCTTTATGAGCCAGTCAGGCAAGCCGGCTTCGGCAGCAGTTGTGGCTGCACCACTGCGGGAAACTATGTGTAGCGTACATTTTAGCATCGGAAATCCCTGCCTGGGTAAGCAGTTCCCGCAGGCATAGGTTCAGTCTTTGTCGCGTAAGCCATGTGCCATCCGCGAATTGGAATGCCGGTTCTTCAGGGCACATGTATCCGCGGTTCCCGGTATATTTTCAATAGGCGCGAACCGCACACACAGAGGTCCCGGTCGGAGCAATATGGATGGTGTGCCACGCGCGTACGTGTCAGTCTTTGATGACTTTATCCTGATTTCGATCACATCCGTTAACACAATGTCCCGGGCGAGTAATGTGGCGTTTACGTTGAATTCCATAGGTGATCAAGCAGTGAACTCGCTTACCCTCAGAAAGCCGTAGAATGCCAGAGTGAAGCTTGCCCATACCATGAGCTTGTCGTTGCTGCACATGTTGGCACGCTGATGCAGGCATTCCTTGAGGCGACGGAGCAGGTCAATGGTGATTGGTAGTCGTGGCCGGTGCACTTCTCCAATGCTTCTCCTGATCCCTTGCAGTGTTCGTTGCAGGAGAGTGTGCGTTGTTACGTCGTCGGCATACCCGCACTCAACGTGGTGATGCATCAGCCTGCTAGGTACACCTTAATGGTTCGATATGCTAGTCCTCGGTTTGCCAGGTTCGTAACGAATAGTATGGCTGTCCTGATTGTGACAGGTAAGGCTGCTAGTCCGTGTGACGAGCAGAAATCCATGTAACACTTTTGTCCTACCTGGTACTACTGGTATGTGCGTCGTGTGTTCCCGGCCACACTGTTATGGATGTAGGCAGTTGCTAGTTCCGTCAGTTGTTGTGTAGCAAGCGGGATGAACATAGTCGCGTTGGTACAGGTGTGTTGCCGGCATCCGCTTCGGGCACCAATGCTCGGAACCTCTCCATCGGTAAACGAGAAAGTGCATCAGCAATTGAGTTATCAACTCCACTGACGTGGGCAATCATGACATGGAAATTTCCCTTGGCTGCCTCGTAAAAGATGCTCCTTACTAGTTGCATGATGTCAGGGCATCTCGTTGTGCCTTTTTTCCAGATGTGCACGACGGTTTGATTGTCACAATGAAACAGCACTCGGCGGCCATGCCAGCGATGCCCCCAAATTGAACAGGCGACTAGTATTGGGTACATCTCCTTCCATTCGATTGAGGCTTGGAGAGAGCCAGGCCATGCAACGGTGAACCAATGCCCAGCGTGGTAGCCACCGGAGCCTATAGTGCCCGAGGCGTCGGTGTAGAGGTCAAGGTCGCGAGAGAGGGTCCACTTTGTTTCGAGGAATGAGGCCGTGCCGTTCCATGTCGGTAGGAAGTCGCACCACCATTTCGCGTCAAGGCGGAAAGCGTCAGATAGTGTGATCGTGTCGCGCAACTTGCGTACGGTTGTGCTTAAGTCAATCATGCGGCGGAGGAAGATGCGACCTGCGGGAATGCACTTGCATGCAAAACTGAGGGTGCCGATGAGGGATAGCAACTCCCGTTTAGTGCATGAGTGTCGGTGGAGCCAAGTGGGAAGTGTTTGAAGCAGGTCCTGTAGCTTATCGTTTGGTAAGCGTAGTGTCATTGTAAGTGTGTCCAATGTGATGCCAAGGAACGTTATGGTGGGTGATGGGCCTTCGACTTTTTCTGGGGCGATAGGTATCGCGAGGTCGCGGCATGTGTTGAGCATGGTGTCGAGGAGGTACTGGCATCGCGGGGAGTTGGGGGGGGGCAGCGCCAAAGTAGTCGTCCAGGTAATGCAGTAAGTCCTGAGTGTTTGCTCTGTGTTTGACAATCCAGAGGAGTGCTTCGGCCAGGCGGTTGAATAAGAACGGTGCAGAGCGAAGGCCAAAGGGGAGCACGCGATCGAAGAAGAACAATCCTTGCCATTTAAAGCCGAGGAGGTGCCAGTCCGCTTTCCGTACCGGGCACAGTCGGAACGCGTGCTTAATGTCCACTTTTGTGATAAGTGCACCTTGGCCAAGTCTCTGTAATATCGCGACGGCATCGTCAACGCGGGAGTAGATGAGGGTGTAGTCTTCCTTGTTGATGTAGTGGTTGACACTATCGTTTCGTGGTTGGGATAGGTCCATTATTATGCGGTGGCCACCTGATTTTTTAGGCCAAAGTCCAAGCGAGTTTACAACGAAGTTTGGCAGAGGTGGCACGGCGAACAGGCCAATTGTGAGGCCGAGGCGCAGTTTTTTTGTTATGGCGGTGGTGACGGCATCCGGATCGGTCATTGCGGACTGGGCGTTGCGAGTGTAGCGTGGTGCGCGGTTCCCACCGAAGGCGATATCGGCACCATGAGTGAGGTCATGGATGAGGCTGGCTGTGAATTGTTTGTGCGGGTGGTCGTACAGGGCGGCTGAGAGCTTAGTTAGGTTGATTGGCGTTGTCGGCTGTAGCATGGCGATTGTCGCTGTGTGGACGGTCGCTCCCTCGAAAGGGCTGGGGGGTCTCTGATTTGATGTGTTGGTGGTGTTGATGAGCACCGTGTTCGGTCGAGTTACACACGGAGCACTTGTGTAGTCTGCCATAGTTACAGGGTGTCTTGCATGTGCCTCGGTTGAAAGAACGACAAACCGGAGGTTGGTCAGACTGTTTCTTGTTCGCTGGGCTCTCCCAGTAGAACGGGTTGGTGGTGCTGCTGCGTCGATTTGGGCAATCGGTCTTCACATGACCATGTTGGCCACAGGCGGAGCAGGAAGGACGCAGGAGGTGTGGCTGGTTTTGGAAGTACTGGAAGTTGAGGTCTTGGTTTGGCTGGCTCCAGTTGGCCCTATCTGGGTAGCGGGAAGCGTTCAGGCGGAAGTGTTTGTCATAGGCTAGCCAGGCGTCCGGCTTGTAGGCAGCAGCTTTGGAGGCGAGGAAACGAAAGTAGTTGGCCATGGGGATCGCCAAATGTGGGTAGTAGAATGTACGATAGGAGGAAAAGACGAGGAAGCACTGTAACCAGTGTCAAAGTCGTCGATGGCTTTCCTCTTCACCTCGGCTGTGAACGTGGCGACGCCACGGTTGTCTGGGTCGAAAGCTACTTGTGTCTTGGTAGCCTGGGATGAGTTGGGGGCTAGGGCATCAGGGTGCAAGTCACCAAATTCGATGAACTTACCGAGGTTAGCCAAGGCGTTGAGTGTTGACTGGTCGACGTACGGCAGGAGCAGGTCGGCTGGGGCTATGCTGCTGAAGTGTTGCCCGTTGGTCCGGCTCTAGGCGCTGGGCGCCATGGCTTTGCGTTGTGACCAGCTGGCTAGGCGGGTTGACTGTAGGGCGCGGCCATATTGCTCGTGTTGTTGTTATGAAGTGCGCCGCTAGCGGTGGAGTTATCCCGGATGTGCGCAGCGCCACCACTGGTGGTCAAGTCGGGTGGGGTAGCTGTAATGGTGGGTTGGTATTCATTAACGTGATTAGCGGGGTGATTACTTGGGTGGGCTTGAGTAGGTAGCGAGCTGGACGGAGCAGCGAGCGTCGCCGGCCCAGCGACGACGACTGAAGCAGGTGATAGTGCACCAACGGCTGTATCAGTTGGCTGGACTTGCAAGTTGGACGTCGGGATGGGCGCCGTTTCTGTGGCGTTGCTGGTATCTGGCTGCCGTAGTTCACGTCGGATTGAGTCAATGGCGCTTGCAATGCCGGTTTCTATCAGTTTGGCGATGTGGTCTGACATACTTGGGTCGGCTGCCGCTGCGGCTGTTGTCGGCACGTCGACGGCAGGGGTGGGTGGGGGGGTTTCCGTCGGTACTGACTGGAGTAGGAATTTGTCGAGCTGCGCTGGGCGTCTCTTCGTCCTCGTCGATGCACGAGTGGCTGCCCGGGCGTAGGCGCAGCCCTTGGTTTTCTTCGCTTTTGGCATGGTGAATTTTGCGATGTTAACTTGAGCGTGGCAGAGGTTGAAATGGACGAAATATAGCTTTGAACACACTGATGTGCGCATGGATAATGACGTGGAAAGGGTGATGTAATTTGTTGAGATAACGGTAATCGGGGCGGTTGGTAGATTAGGTTACGTCTCAAATGCATCCAGAAGTGGTAGGGTAGGTGACGCATGGTGACCCATACATGTCAAGGTCTAAACCCTTCCCCCCGTGTCCCTCCAGACGTTAACAATGATTATAGCAAGCCATAATCACCCAATGAGTTTTTTTTACACTGAAATTCGACCTTCCTGCAACACTCTGTAGGTTGAGACGTTGTGTTTATTGATAAGAGTAGCAGACTTTATTGGGTCGAACACAGCAGGGATGTAATTAAATCTGTGTTTATTTATATCAAAGCAGGCATCCAGTCTCAATGAGATAATAGAGGGAAGATCATTCCGTAACTGACACTGAGTAAGGCAACTTCAAGAAATCCTAAGAGTTTGCAACTCTGCCGTTGAGTTGATGTGAAATAAAAACAAAGTTTCTGTGTAGAACCAAAATAATCACTTCACATAATGATGCATACATTCATGCTTGAATAAAACTACTTTATTTGTGGACAAATCAATGCTGTGGGGATAATTTTGTCTCGTGGTACTTAAACATTTCATTGCAGTGGAATGACTTGGGCTGAAACGACTAGTCACCGCCACGCATGACGAGCTAAAGCACATACATTTTTTTTTCAACGGAACATTTCTGATTTTTGGATGATTTGAAAAGGTGATTTTTGGGGGGAGTTAAGGCTTAGGTCTGTCGTAATTGTAACTTGTACACTGAATTATATTTTACACGTCGTCAAGTGTGAACTTCTGATATCGATATCGGTTGCCACAAAGTACATCATTATACGATGTTGAGCAACACATGGTACCAGCAGTCAATATCCTGTAAATGACGTCATACCCGACATTTGCCGAAGATTACTGAAGATTTGTATCATCATTGCCAAGGGCATCTTTAGGGCCTTTATTCGCAATTTTGAAAAATTCCAATGCAGATCTTTTTTTGACCATTTTATTCGTCAAAATAAACAAGCAATAAAAATTTCAGTTTTACTCTTCACCATACCTTTAAAGACCTATACCAGCCCAGAATATGTTGTGAGAGAGTGGTTAAGGCTGTGAACATAATTTGGTCATATTTGGTATCAATGTGTAGTAAAATTAGATCCAGAAAATAAAGCTGAGGTTAACTTTTTCATTGCAGACCAATTTTTGCAATTTTTCCACGTAAGACACACAAGAAGTGATAAGAACGTTGGATCCAGGATATTTCCAAATGTCATGATCACCCACCACAAAGGAAAGCATTTCACCATATGTAACTAATGTAAGTGCTGTTTACATTCGAATGACAGCACTGATAGCATTTAAAAATTCCCAACGGTTGTAAATAGCTCACCTACGGTACACTATGTTTCCTGCCATCTGGCCATTGTACTTCTTTATGTAAACACAATCAATACCAAGGGTTGGAAAATTTGATATCCGTTGTGGGGGAGTAGAAGATTGATGAGCAGTAGCATTAATTTTTTACCAGATCCTTTGTACATTATTTTTCCCATTCTACCACCTTTTCTTTTGTCAAGCCTTCTCTGGCTGATTCTTTTCTTAACATTTGCTAATGTATGTGGGATCTGCTTGTCCCATTGCTATAAAAGTTGATATACATGTTTCTTAAGTTGACCTCCAGTATCTCAATCACTTATTTGCTGTTGTCATTCTTATTTTTCTGGTTGTACTGTATAGAAATCATTGTCATAACATCAACGTAGAATTTTGCTGCACTTAACAGATAGCAACAACATCTATTGTTGATCTACAGTACCAGTAATAGTATGTACCAATTCCAATAAAATGTGAGCAACACCGTGTCATTGGCAGTATTTGTTAATTATGCATTTGGCATTCAGACTTAAAAATGCTATATTACTCATAGGATTCAGTCTGAATATCCCTTCAGGTTTGTCTTGACCATATCATGTCAGTTAGTTTTACTATACTGTTTTAACGTTATCGACAATTATCATTTACTCATTAATTAATCTTTCATTCATTCATTTTACTGCTGTTTTTGAAATCTTTGACTTACAAGTTCAATGTGACAGAAACTAAAAATAAGAAAAAGGGCAAATATGGGACCATAAAATTAGCTATATGCTAATCTAGTCAGGTCCCATCTCTTAAATGTTTACATTACATATTCCACCATGTAGCGCACAGTTAAATGTTTAATACTAATCTTTCTCGCTAGTCTTGTAACAACGATTGTTGTTTTAGTTCACATGTTTACACACGTGGGCTAATGTTACAGTGATGTCTGTCTGTGTGTCTGTCTATATGCTCGATATCTCTAAAATGGCTTGTCAGATCAGAGTCAAATCTGGTACATAGATTCAGTTTGCAAATGGCAAGAACTGATTAGTTTTTGGTGGCTGTGCCTTGCTTACTTTTTGCTCATTTGCATAATTAATGATTTCAAAAAATATATATACATTAAGAGCAACTGCACACAATTTGATGAGATTTGCTGCAAATGTTAAACACACCAAGATATATCAGCTTTGAAAGAAATTAAGGGGTGTCATGTAAGATAATTGCTAATTTTCATATTTAATGAACTTGTCTAATTAGGGATGTATTGACTCGATAAAAAGTGACGAAACTTGGTTTGTACCGGTATATTGAAGATAACATGAGTTAACATAATTGAAAGTCATTAAGGAGTTTTATATCAGCCAATTCCTTATTTGCATATCTAATGAACTTTTCTTATTATGGATATACATCTGAATTGACTGGACCAAAGTTGATGAAACTTGCTACATATATTGAAGATACTATAATACAACATTATTGAAAGTCATTAAGCATGTTTAGCTCCCATGTATGCATATGTATATGCAAATGGGAGGTATTTCTTAAGGTGGCAGACACCCCCTTTATCAAATGGTCTACCCTGATGTATTTTTGTGCACAATTAACCATGCAGTGTATTTTAGTTTAAGATGTCAAGTTAGGTAAGGATTTGAAAGGAATAGTCAAGTTCACCACAGTTAAATTTCTTAACTTTATCTCTTGTGTCATCATCCTGTTAAGTTTGCAAATTGTTCCCTGTAGGGTTACTGAGTTGATGATCGTATGTTGAAATCTCTGCATTTACGGTATCTGGTGTATGGGCAAAATGTAAACATTGGTTGCACGTTATATATTTCAGTCTTGTCAAATATTATAAATGAAAAATCAAGAACAGGTTTTTTGTGCTTGAAAAGATAACATATTCGTCTGATGTCGATACATAAACTTGCCTTGCAGATTGATCGTCTTGAAAATTATCACAGAAGTAGAAAAGGGAAAGAAACTAATCAAATTGCTGTAACATATTCACCTTCAGTGCCTGTAGGCCTATATTTAACTATTTTATCATTACATTCAGCTGTTTGTTATATCTTTATCACTCTCCATTGGCCAAGGCACACTTGAGGGCCAATGTCATCACTCTGTGCCAGTCTGTGTATGTCAGTCTGTCTGTATGAATGTCCATGTTTCATACAATTGTTGGCTTGTTTTGATAACTATATGGGAGCGAACAGTGGCATTGCCACTATTTTTTCATATTTTTACTTCATCCAACTCCAAATTTGCATATTTAACCCCTTGACTACCTATGGCGCCGGATATATCCGGCGCCATATTGAATTACCATATACCTAGAGCGCCGGAAATATCCGGCACAGTTAAATAGGCGTATTTGCTTCGTTTGTGTCGCTAAAAATCCCGTAATTTCGGCGTCGGCACGCAGCGCGACTAAGATTGATGTATTCCGATCTGGCCTGAATGTGATTGCGCCCCCGTACGTCCGAGTATGGCCAAAATCCGGAAGGAAATGTCGTGACCCTTGACCTCGACCCTGAAAGGTCAGGCTGATCACAGAAGCGTCGCGCTGATTGTTTACAGTTTCAGAAGTACGGACGATTGTGAAGATGTTCATGGTTTGTTTTTTTTTATTGAAATGAAATGTTTCTTTATTGAAAACAAATGATTTATATGTAAATATGTTCTATTAACAGCAATATTCGTGAATGAAACTAGAGGAAATACAATTTTTTACTATAAGCCAGTGAAATTTTATAGCACCCATATTATCAATATGACTGGTCACATGACTGGTCATGTGTTTGGTCATGTGATGTGTTGTTCCCTAAAATGTATTTTTAAATATTGTGAATTATTTTTTGATAAATCATAACCATTTTAGATGCATGTTTCTGCAAGGAAGACATAAAGCAGGTGTTTACAAATATAAAATGTGTTGATTTTCAAATACAGAGTCATGTCAGATGCTGACGTTTGTGGTTTATTTATTCTGCCTTTTGTGAGAAAAATCTTAAATAGGTACATGTATAAATAAAGTAAAGGGTAGTTATCATTACATATATGTAAAGACAATGCCATAAAAATTGCAACTGTATTCAAATTTGCGTCATTTTATGGATTCAAAACACGTCCTGATGCTTCAAATATTCATATTCTTTGCCAACTCTGGTCACATGATGTGTCATGTGATCAGTCACGTGACCTGGAAATACAAACCTTACGTATGAAAAAGTGGGAAATGTCATGCTGATTCAGAAAATATATGGTTTATTGGTACTTACTTAATTTTTACTCTAAGCAGTGTTCATGCAATGACCAAACCCAAGATTTTATCAATGTTTACATAAGGGGCCTGGTATATAGGAATACATTGGCCTTGGTAGTCAAGGGGTTAAATCAACTTTTGAAATAAGGGATATATACTTGAATTGACTAGACCAAAATTGATGAAACTTGCTATGTATACCGGTACATTAAAGGTACAATGATGTAACATTATTGGAAGTCATTAAGGCAGCAGATACATACCTTGTGCACACTTTCAGATTTTATTTTTTTTCTCAGTTATGGAAGTCCCAAATCCCATAAAAGTATATATTTTCTGAAAGCTTCGATATTGGAAAATCCAACCGTGCACAGTACACAGTCATTGTTTACATAATAGTCATATGACAAGCGTTTTTCCAAAATAGGTTTAACCTCCCTTTAGCGAACACGCTGCATGATTTCCGGTTGAAATTAATGCATTGACAAGCCTAAGAAGTATCCTTCAAATCTGTGTCGGGATTTTTTTCTCCGCGTCTCCATTCAAATTATACGGCACGACAATTACAATTGCTTAAAAAGCACCGTAGTCTAACACTTTTAATAGTGCGTAACAAAAAATCGAAGTCATATAAATGAAATCCCAGACACGATTTGAAGCGAATTACCAAGGCTTGTCAATGCACAAATTTCAACCGGAAATCGTGCAGCGTGTTTGCTATAGGGAGGAAAAACTGCTTTTTTTGAAGTTTCAGCAAAATGCTTGTCACATGACTATTATGCAAATGATGATTATGTACTGTTCAAGGTCAGATTTCAGAAAATATACTTTATTGGGATTTGGGACTTCTATAACAGAGAAAAAAATAAAAATCTGAAAGTGTCTATAAGGTATTCAGCCCATTCCTTTTTTGCATATTTAATGAACTTTCCCAATTGAAGATATATATCTGAATGGACAGGACCAATTGATGAAACTTGCTACGTACATTGAAGATGCTATGATATAACATTATTGAAAGTCATTAAGCAGTTTTATCGCAGCCAAATCCTTATTTGCATATTTAATGAATTGTCCTAATTAGGGATATTTATCTGAATTGACTTAACCAAAGTTGACAAAATTTGCTATGTGCATTAAAGATACTAATCCAACATTATTCAAGGCGAATATTTCAGTCACTTCCTAATTTGCATATTCAATGAACTTTTCTAATTAGGGATGTATACTTGGATTTACACGATCAAAGTTGGCAAAACATGTTATGTACATTAATGATTATACCAGGTTATAACAATATTGAAAGTCATTTCGCATGTTCATGTCAGCTAATTTATGATTTGCATATCTAATGAGCTTTAATGAACTTTGGTATATAGCTTACAGGACTTGACCACAGGTTATTACACTTGCTATATAAAGTGGTGATACAATGACAGCATTCAAAAGAAATTAATTATTTTTATTTCAGCCAATTAAATATTTTAATACTTAATGAGCTTTAGAAATAATCTGTGGTGAATATTGTTCATTATGTTGATCATAACACTTTCTATGAAGTTGCAATCATGTGGCAAAGGTTCAAATTTTCACATAACTGCAATATATAATGAAACACATGAGCATCTTCAGTTCATATCTGGTAATTTGTTATGAAAGGTTATTGTGACATGTACTCATTTTATCAATATCCAGTTAATTGTTCCATAACTTGGCAACCATATACGAAATTGCAAATCAACCGAGAGAGGTATACATTCTACTAGGTAGAAATAGATTCGCCCCAAGTTTGAATCTTGTGTCATAACAATGATCTACCATTTCATAGCAATCTTGCACAGAAAAATTGGAATTCTGATGCTTAAAATCAAAATGAATATCCCCACAAGATATTGCACTTACACATTTTTTGAGAGATATAAATAGTATTCATGTGGTATGAGTACGTACTGAACCCGACTTCCAGACCATACATTACATTACCAATTGGTAAAAAAAAGCATTAGTAGCATGTTACGCTTGCACTGTTCAATGCCATTGGATTTTGTCATAGTATACTGCATACTCTTATGGTTGACAGCACAGAGTCAAAGATGTTGTGAAATAAAGATCACAAAACCTATAGCTATAAGTTGCATTTGTTATTGTAGTGAAATGGCATGTAATTAGGCAAAATAATGTATTTTCATTTGATTTTCCACTTGCCAAAAGCTTGTATAGTAACTAAACTTTAAAAACTATCAATAAAACCATGGATAAAGATGTAATGTTAAGATAACCCTTCAAAACGTTTTTAGCATTTAGCACTAACTTTAACTTGATTATCTGTAGCAAATGCATGCTTTGCACTTTTAAACCTACCATGCGATTGGCATCTCTGCAACCTATTCATTTTGTTTTATTTCATTTCACTTCACAGAAGATATCAAGACTACAGAGACTTCAGCAGTGCAGCCTGAAAAGTCAATGACAGAAGATGTGGAGACAAGAGAAAGCACAGAAGTGAAACCTGGAATGACAGTTACAGAAGGTATCAAGGCTACAAAAACCACTGCAGAGAATCCTAGGATGAGTGTAACAGATGCAGAAAGGTTAGAAACAAGAGCAGCACAACTCAGTTTGTCAGACAAGGGAAATATGGCAGCAGTAGAAACCACACCAATGCAGCCTCAATGTCTGTCTCTAATATAAAGAGACTTTTTCAATCAAAGTACTGCCACCTGAGATATCTGCAACTCATAAAGAAACAATAGAGTCCACAGCAGTGCAACATGGAATTTCAGTCAAAGACCTAGAGATTATAGAAACTACAGCAGTGCAACCTGGGATGTCAGTCAAAGACCTAGAAACTATAGAAACCACAGCAGTGCAACCTGGGATGTCAGTCAAAGGCCTAGAGGCCATAGAAACCACAGCAGTGCAACCTGGGATGTCAGTCAAAGAACCCCTAGAGACTAAGGAAACTACAGCAGTGCAACTTGGGATGTCAGTCAAAGGCCTAGAGGCTATAGAAACCACAGCAGTGCAACCTGGGATGTCAGTCAAAGGCCTAGAGACTATAGAAACCACAGCAGGGCAACTGGGATGTCAGTCAAAGGCCTAGAGGCTATCGAAACCACAGCAGTGCAACCTTGGAAATCAGTCAAAGGCCTAGAGACCATAGAAACCACAGCAGTGCAACCTGTGATGTCAGTCAAAGGCCTAGAGACAATAGAAACCACAGCAGTGCAACCTGGGATGTCAGGCAAAGGCATAGAGACTATAGAAACCACAGCAGTGCAACCTGGGATGTCAGTCAAAGGTCTAGAGACCATAGAAACCACAGTAGAGCAACCTGAGATGTCAGTAAAAGGCCCAGAGACTATAGAAACCACAGCAGTGCTACCTTGGATGTCAGGCAAATTAGGTCTAGAGACTATAGACACCACACAAGTACAACATGCGATGTTAGTCGAAGATACTATCCTGGCAGTGCATCCTTGGATGTCGGTCAAAGGCCAAAAGACTATAGAAACCAAAGCAGTACAACATGGAATGTCAGTCAAAGATACTGTAAAAACCACAACAGTGCAACCGGGGATGTCAGACAAAGGCCTAGAGACCATAGAAACTACAGCAGTAAAACTTGGGATGTTAGTCAAAGGCCTAGAGACTATAGAAACTACGGCAGTAAAACTTGGAAATTTAGTCAAAGAAACCCTGGAGACTATAGAAACCACGGCAATGCAACCTGGGATGTCAGTCAAAGGCCAAGGAACTATGGAAACCGCAGCTTTGCAACCTGGTATGTCAGTCAAAGGCCTAGACACTATAGAAACCACAGCAGCGCAATATAGGATGTCAGATGAGAAAATGAGAGATATCAGCACCAATGCAAGGAATCCCGCCTCTTTAGATTCCACAACAGCCAAGGAATATACAGGTGATTATAATGGTTAGCAGTTTGCCGTTACAGTAAAAAGGGAATTAATAGCTGTATAATGAGGGCATGCTGCAACACACACACACACACACACACACACACACACACACACACACACACACACATATATATATATATATATATATATATATATATATATGCACGGAACACACATACCATGTTGGCAAGCTGAATACTGTACAGTTCAACATTTTGTAGGGAGTAGAAAAGAATGCAGTTGTATAAAGAGAACAAATATATTGAAAAAAATTATCAAAGTTAATACAGCTCCTGCCTTGCTACTGCCTACTGGCAGCGTCACTATCACTGTCACTGAATACCGCAGTGATAGAGATAGCTCTGATTTTGAAGTAACTGAAGAATAGTATTGGTCATGTGACGCTCATGAATTCAAAAATGAAACAATTTTACACAAGATCAGGCCAGCGAGCAAGACATGGATGACCAGTTATCAGTTATTGGGGATTTTCAAATTGTGGCATAAGAGAATAATCATATATTAAAGCTGCAAGCAGCTTCATGGGGCCAAAGAACTTGCAACTGTGGCAAAAGTGCCACAATGATAATCAATAACCCTCAGCAGTGAGAAAAAGTTGTTATTTGTGATTATTTTGTTTACCTACAGGGAGGAGAGGAAATTCCCCTTCCTGTAGCCCCTTCCCTAACGGAACATGTCGCTATATGTCAGTGAGTTAGCCATAGCAACCCTTCGGAATGGCCACTGATGCGGGTGACAGCTGGTGATCTAAAAAAACTCCGAAGGGGAATTCTGTGGCATGTAGCAACTTGTTACGTAAGGGCTATTTATAACTCATTATGTTTCCAAACTATGTATTGTAAAGTGACACGACATGTATAGACATGTACGTGATCGTCATCACCATCGAACTACGTCTATATAAAGGGGAATTCTGAGGGAAATTACATGTGAATCATCACCATCGAACGACGTCTATATAAAGGGCTTTTACCCATGTTGTCAGTCAGTTTACGGAGGCACAGGTACCCCTTCCGAACGATTAAGTATTACGGAGTACATTCTAGCTGATGTGAATTTTTTCCTACGGATTGCCATGACTGAGGTTCTGATATTCTGCAGTTTCTACGGAATTTTTTCTGAACTCGGGAGTCCCTTTGGAGACAATTTTCATTTCCATTAAAATAGTATAGATTTTAATCTACTATTCTAAACAGAGACCATTGCATCACTGATAACATAAACATGAGCGAATATATTATCATCTCGAGCGTCGACACCCTTCACTGATGTATCCATTTTTATTATTTCAAGTTGTATACCATCTTTTGTGTTTATTAGTCCCCACGGGACACCGTCCGGGGGGACTTATAGGTTTTTGTCATGTCCGTGTGTCCGTCCGTCCGTGCGTGCGTCCGTCCGTCCGTCCGTTCACGCAGATATCTCAGAGATGCCTGGAGCGATTTCATTCAAACTTGGTACAAGGATTACTTCATATGTCATACAGATGCACGTCAATTTGTTTTCTGACACAATCCAATATGGCCGCCAGGCGGCCATTTTGTAACGATTTTTTCATGTACAGAGCCATAACTCAGGCATATCTCATTCGATTTTATTCAAACTTGGTACAAGGACATTGACCTATGTCATACATATGCATGTCGATTTGTTTTGTGATACGATTCAATATGGCCGCCAGGCGGCCATTTTATTACGATTTTTTCATGTACAGAGCAATAACTCAGGCATGTTTCAACCGATTTTATTCAAACTTGGTACAAGGACATTGAACAATGTAATAGATAAGCACATCAATTGTTTTGTGATACGATCCAATATGGCCGCCAGACGGCCATTTTATAACAATTTTTTCATGTACAGAGCCATAACTCAGGCATATCTCAACCGATTTTATTCAAACTTGGTACAAGGACATTGACATATGTCATATATATATGCACGTCGATTTGTTTTGTGATATGCTCCAATATGGCCGCCAGGCGGCCATTTTATTATGATTTTTTATGATTTCATCACCATGGAACTCATTCTTGGCCATTGAGTGCCATCTGTATCAAAGTATTTTTATCACAGACCTAATAAAGAGGACTCTATCCTCTCTGAGGAACTGTAATCAAAGTACCCATTAACAAGTAGGGACTCTGTCATCAACGATGACTTGTTACTCTTAAACCATTTCCATGAAATTCAATATCTTTAAAACTACGCAGATCGATAAACAGACAGAATTTATTCTTCAAATAATCGACCTCATCCATATCAATTTCACACCAGTCCCGATCTTCAGCAAAATACCATCGTGTTTCTGTCCAAAATTGTCTTGGTAACATCTTCTGAGCGTATATTTTGTTCGCAATACCCTCAATCATTACAGACACAGATTCAATGGATGGATTAAAGAAAAGTTCACTATTCAGTTCTGACTGATTCTGATTTTTAGTGAAGAGTATCATGATACCTCTCATGCTACGTCGTGGTACATAAATATTTCATCGATAACCGTTGTTGATTCTTTGAATGGGATTGTTCTAAAATAATGTAAATGCTCGTAAAGAAAACTTTTACCATTGTTGTAATAACCAGCAGTATTCATCGCGAGGGTGGGATCCGTGATTGATTCATATTCCATTTGAATGTTTTTTAATTTATAATTGGGTGTAACAGCATGATTACTGACAAGTAATTTGGTGGCGGGTGCAAGCATAATTTCCCATTCAATATGACTCCCTAACGCTGATGGATATGCAACTCCATGACCTGTTATGAGGGGATGAGACAGATGAATAGCATATTTTGTTTTATATGTGTTGAAAAGTAAATGATCGTCCACGACGGCGGGATCTGCATTGGCCGCGCCACTTCTCAATTTTCTTAGATTTTCGTTCTGAATTCCGTACAGTGTCATGTTCGTTCTCTCCTTTTTATGTTTGAAGAGATCGCGATAACATTCAATAAGGTTATATTTATTCAAATTGAGAAGTACCTGCCCCTCAAATGTGAGAACCATACGCTCGATTATATTTTTTGCATCATTTTGTTCTACTCGTGACCCATTACTTCGAGATCAAAAACCAGGTCGAAAGTATCTGGAACTAAAACTACTCCACTTTCTAACTTTGGACATCGTATGATAAGTGTCTGACCTGGATCTGCCTCACTTGGATTATGAGCAACCACATGATGAGTTCTTTCTGACTTCGTTCAATTTGGTGTTCGGTTGCTGAAATTCGGTAATAATGATCTATCGTATCCCATTTTCGTGTAATGTATATAGTAACTCAGAAAAAAAATTACAGTTAAAAAGAAAATAAATCACATCTTTTCACTTTGTGTATTGTATATAGTAACGTAGAAGAAAAAATTCAAAATAAATCACATCTTCACATAAATATTTCCATCTGACTGAAAGATAAATCGATTACCTGTGTCGCGAATAAGTCGAAGAACCCAATATTCTTGTAATGTTGAACCTCCTGGTCATCATCAACTCCTGAAAGACGTTTACGAATTCTAGTCGCTTAAAGAAGTTAGTCTTTTGACATTCCTTAATGAAAGCTAATACCGTAAAATTCCCAATTGAAGCCGCGGCTTGTATTAGAAACATTTTTTAGGGACCCCTGGGATCACGCACTGAAGTCCCGGTGCGGCTTCAATTACGTACATTTCCTGTGTTTTGATATTTTTCTCAATGCTCACCAAGCATTGCAGGGGCAATTGCTATTGTTTTGCAAATTAGTACCAATGAATTCTGCACGAATAAATTACCCGCATAAAAAGCCCCTACCCTAGTGTAACTGCAATATAGAAACGTTAGGAAAGTGTATTTGGTCGTTAAACTTGGTAAAATTCATTTTAGATAATAAGGAAACTATTAAAAGATGTTAAAAACAATGGGAAACTGGAGTTCCCTTAACAGCAGCGTAAGGAAAATGACACGTTTTTCCAGTACTTTCTTGATTCTCTGACCCTACTCACCCGTCCCCTAAATAGAATAGTCTCACTAAGGTCGGCCATGTTGACCAGCAGCATGCATGATGTCTTTGTTTCAAGGTTAGGGGTTTTTGGACGCTGAAATTTCACAAAAATGTCACTTTTTTATTCCGAGATTGTACAATCAATTGCTTTGGACATGTAAGTCGATTTGAAAATGATAGAAGATCAAATGGTGTTGAAAAAAATCGTGCATAAAATTAGCATAAATTAAGCGTCCATGGCAGATGGGTCCCCTTGATTTACAGCCATCTTGTGTTGCCGAACCGGTGGCTCATACTCGGATAGTGCAATAAGGCAAAGTGAATGACCTTTGGTAACTTTTCTGGCATGTTTTTGTGAACTGTTTTGCGGTCAAATTTTATTTTCTCATGATCAAAAACGGAATGTGTACAAGCTTATACGAACCCACCATGGTCATTCAGCAGCAACAGTACAGTATAGGCAGTTCATTATGTCAATATGATGCAGGTGGTGGTGTTGTTGTACGTCAGGCATCGGTAAGGGTACATGGGTATTGAATGAAAACTACGTATTTGAAACATGGTATCTCAATCTCTCAACTATTTAAATTGTAGGTAATTGACTATGGCGGTGTTTACCACACTGACAAAAACTTCGGCCGTGTTCAAACATACACACAAATGTACCGATACATGGGCATTGTTTGTACTTTTGTTACTATCAATGACAAAATGCACAATGGTAGTAGTGTTAAAAAGGAACATTTTATTGTGTATTTTTTCTGTAAGATAGACACCTGTCAATCATTAGCACAAGTCTGTGACGCGATGCAAGCCAGGTGGTGTGAATTTCAGCATGCATTCTTTCATGATGGGCTCAGAGACTTATGGTACTTATAGTCTAATATTATATAGGGCTCAGCCCTTGGTGTCGCGCCAGGGGTTATTAAAGATTGGCAATGTTATTTGTATTGATTCATGATAAACTGTAATTGTTACTTCATAAACGTTTATATGACAACTACCGGTATGCCGAGTTCCCTCTGATGAAAGCAGTTCACGTACGTACACGTCAAACCCTGCAGCAGGGCAGGTATAGATTTTCTGTAGCGTGTAAAAATTTTGGACAAAAATTGGCAATTTTTACAATGATAACAGCCTATTGCGTTAAACAAGGGACGTATTATGCAATCATTATCATTGCAATGGTAACCGCACTGCCCACCTTCCACTTGCAAGCTGAAAACTATAGCATTCCGTCTAAAAACTGGCAATTTTTGAATCTAATTATTGACACAGGGGGCGCTCTTCTATAATTCAATCCCAGCATTCTTTGCGTATGCCCCCGTTCATATGCACGACAGTTTTCTCCCTTTATCTATATTAACGATATTTTGTATCAGCGACAAGGTGCATAATAACATTTACTGGCTAAAAAAAGAGGTCTATTTTATAAAAGGCATGTTATACAATAGTAATTTGTTTCGTTTTTGTTTATTTACGAGTACTCAAAAAAACAACATGGCGGCGCCCATGAAAGAAGGGTACACTTCCGGTTACTCGCATAGTATATTATGAATAAGCGCATGCGTAGTCAGTAAGCCGCTGGCGCGACTATTATGGTACAATTCAAAAACCCAAAATGGGCAAACAATGAGCCAAGACAGTGTTTCAAAGTCAGGTGCGGCTTCAATTAGAGGTGCGGCCTCAATTGGGAATTTTACAGTATGTTATGATATAGATTATCATCTTTGAGTCGGACACCTGGATTTGCCCAAAGGATAGGTCAATTTTCTCGTCGGAGTTTACACCATTCCAATTCGACAGAGAAACCAAAGAGGTTTTTATTTTTAGAAAGAAACTTTGCAATATTCTTTTCACCAAACATGCCGACTCCTTAAGACCATATATCATACATAATTTTATTTATTATTACTAATGTTAAACCAGTTAAAAATATCCATAGCTGTTCTCCAACAAATCTGACAACTGATCCTGCTGTTTTTAATAGAAAACTAACGAGGGAGCCGATTAAACCTGGTATTGCAGCAGCACTTTTTGCAGCCAATGTTTTTAACCATTCACCAAATTGCTTTACAATTTCATTCGCTTTTGTATACTGGTATACTTTGGGCGGGCCTGAACCATTGTTTGCTCCAGAGCCGCCAGTTCCTGCTGATCCTCCTCCTCCTTTAGTCACAGCCAGGGCAATTGTTGATATTGTCATTCCAAGGGCAGTCAGTATTGCAGCGATTGTAATACCATTCCGTTTAAATAACTCTGTCAGCTTCAGCCTGAGTGACAATTCTGGATCGGAAATTACATCACGAAGAGACCTAGTCGTAGCCAGTCTTTCACGTGCCTCACTGATCTTATCATGTTCGTATTCAATTCGATCAACAATTTTAGCTTCTCTTGTTACGAGTTCAGCTAGTAGTTTTTCGGCTTTTTCTTTTGCTTGGGTGTGTTTTTCAGGAATTTCCTTTAACTGTTTTTCAACTTCTCTTTTCTCTAGCCTTATTTTAACTTTTTCATTGTTAAGCTCGTCAAGACGCATATTCGCAATCCTTAATTCATCATTAATAGCTCTATATTCAGGGTTTAGATTGTTCCATTTTTCGATTTTATTTTCAAAAGCTTGTATTTTATGTGCATTACCACTAGCATCTTGCCGTAAGAATGTCAGTTCATCTTTGTATATACCCATGTCGTCTGGTGTCATCTTCTCAGCCGGTATTTTATAATATATTTGGTCTGCAGGTTCATAAGGTTCATCAAAATGTGATGTATTCAAATTCTTATTAAATTTACAATTTTGTATTTTTTGGGCAAATTTTTGTCATTTTTGGTCAAAAAATGTATTTATCAAAAACTGCTCATTTAATATCGTTGATGTTTGGTATATAGGTTGATTATGGATTGGTATGATTGCGATTATTTTCCTAAGGTTAATCTTAATATGAAATATTGAAATCAGGATGAAATCTGCAATTTTGTATTTTTGGGGCAATTTTTGCTATTTTGGTCAAAAAATTTGTTTCACAAAATCTTTTTTAATAGCTTTGATATTGAGTAGAAATTTTCCAATGTATGATCTTAATTTAATATGTTCAAATTATATCTTCTTCAATTACATATTTTTGCAGCTATATTTGCCATTTGGTCTGGCTGATCTGAACAGTCCGGGTTATGTCCATATAGAGGGTAGTAGGGAAAAGCCAATGGCGTACCGTATATGTAATGAGGTTAAGGCAAGAACCAATCACATACTGTATATGTAATGACGGTTAAAGGTTAAGTGGGTTCACTTTGAAATGTTACGCTGAGATCGCGATCTGACCTGACAGATCCACCGTGACCGATCGAGTGAGAATGTTGGCTACCTGGAGGTGTCGAGTCAATTTGCGACGTTCTACCGTGTTAAAAATTGTAAGGATTTCTTCAGGAATAGTTTTCTGAGTTTCTTTACCCTAGACCATGTTCGACAAAGAGTTATTTGACGTTTTTCGTACTCTTTAGCAGCTCCTGATTAACTTTTCGGCGATTGATTCTGCGCGCGTTTTTCTGAGCGAAGGGTCAATCGTACCGGGAAATGCATGGTGATCGAAAAAATCGTGCTCCATCGTGCTCCGATCATTGACAAGAACAGTTGACCCATCGTTGCAAAGCTTGAAACATTCTCCATGCTACAGATGGAAAGGTTAAATAAAATTTGACCAAAAATAGGCGATATTTGGCGACAAATAACTTGCTGTAAATTTACAAGGGTCAAATCCTGATTTCTAGGAGCGGTACCTGGCCAGGAAAATCATCCAAAGAAGTAATATTCGATGTAATAACCACCAGTGTCAGTCGCCATCTCGACCATACTGAACATTGTGCATAACGTCTACATCTAAAATCTACCTAGTGCTAAAAATAAAGGGTGAAATCTGGCCGAAAGTTCCGAACTCATTACAATCTGCGAGCCAAGGATTGCATGGTTAATTATCCATGACGTTGGCGGCAGCAGGTTCGCTGATTGGTCAATCGTAATATCCTCTCTATGGACATAACCCGGACTGTTGAAGTGGGCTGTCAAAGATTTCCTCCTTCATCAACACATTTTTCTACATAACACAAAGGAGCTCTATTAGCTGCGAGGTCGCTTGTTTTAAATTTTCAGAGAAACGTCTTCATTTCCCATTTTATGAAGCTTCCTAATTTTTGATGGAAAAAACGTACAGAAATAGTCAACAGTATTGATTCAATAACTTTTTCAGGTTGTGTTGATATGAACAAAATTAATAAATATTTGTGAAAAGATTTTGTGATTTTTGGCGATTTTATACCTACAGGAACTAAAAATACATAATGTGGTGATCTTGTGAGCATTTCATATGGTAAACTGTATTTGGTGTTAAACTGTGGTTAGAGAATCATTAGAAAGCACAGCTCAAGGTGATTTAGCAGGTTTGGTTTCTAACATATATCCAAACTTTTTTCAGTGTTTGAACTGTCATGGTTGAAAATAGCTCCTACACTTCCTGTCATTGTATCTCTTTAAATAAACACTGTTGATACCAAAGGGTGGCCAAGCAAATTCCAAAGAAAAATGAATCTGCCAGAAAAGGCTTGACTAAAAGAAAGATGGGATAGTGGAAAAAAAATAATGTACAGTGGACCAGGTTGAAAATTGTGCTACCTCATCAATCTTCAGACCCCCCCCCCCCCCAAAGGATATCAAATGGTCTACCCCATGTCTCTTTACACACATTTTACAATGCACTACATCTCAGTTGAAGATTCCAAGTCAGGTCAGGATTTGAAACGAATAGTCAAGTTCACCACAGTTAAAGTTCTTAAGTTGATCTCAGTGCCATCACCCTTGTGACATATTGGTTTTATAAGTTATTCCAAAAGTGTATGCACCAGTTGCACTGGAAGAAAACAATGTTTACTTTTCCCTGTATGTTTTTGAGTTAATGGTTGTATGTTGAAATCTCTCTGTGTATCTGGTGCCATGGTGTATGAGCAAACTGTAAACATTGGTTGCATATTGTTAAGCATTTCAGTCAATGTTATCTGTTGTTCATGAAATTCAAGAAAAGGTAGCTGTTTGCCTGTATTTGCCAACACATAACTGCCTTGCGTGTTGATTGTCTTAGATATTATCACATACCAAGTAGAAAGAGGACAAGAAACTAATCAAATTGATGTATAATAATCACCCCGAGTGCCTATATATATATATATCTATTTTATCATTACATCCAGCTGTTTGTTATATCTTTATCACTCTCCATGGGCACACTAAGGAGCCAATGTCATCACAGCCAGTCTGTGTATGTCAGTCTGTCTGTATGTCCATCCATCACCAGTCTTTCTGTAGACCAAGTTTGTGGAGCTCATAACTGAATAATTTCCACATTAACTGTGGCCAGCTTCGGAATGTTTAGATGGTTATCTATAATCCAATGGAATCTTGTAGGCGTTGATAAAAGAATGAGAAAAAAAAACATGATTTTTCATAATCTGCAATTTTTAGTGATAAGAGAGTGATTACTTTATTATTTGGTACGTATAATAGGAGGAACAATGTATGCTATAGTTTGATTGAGAGCATAGAATTTGTATATATCTATTTTTGAAGTTTTTACTGACTTTTTATCAAAAGTCTTTTTTTTGAGAGTCACATATCAGATACCTGGTATCAAATTTGGATTTTAAGTTCTAAGGATCATTTGATTACCATATATCAAAACATTGATGAAATTTGTATAAGTAAATACGAGCAAATTGCAGTGCAGCTGACACACTCTTTTACAAAAATATTAGCATGGAGCTATCTATATGTTGTGTTTAAAAGAAGTTTTGGAGTACCATGTTTTGCATGTTTTATTTTTTTTAAATGCCAAATATGATATTCTTGAAGTCCCTGGTCTAATTGCAAAAGATTGAGAATTGCTGCACATTTTACCTGTGTATTTGTGGTAGATACATGTACATGCTCAACTGTAAATTATTATTTGTTCAAATGAAATCAGGGTTACTAAAATGCTACTGAGCAACAAAAGTGAAAACTTGGTGATAAACATTGGCAAGGCAGCTAACATACCACATTGTACAAAACGTGTTGCATGGAAGTGGCTATGAGTGAATCTAAAAGAAGTTATGGTGTACAGATCTTGTATACAACCAGTCTTTCATTTTCAAGATGCAGGACAATGTAAGTGTCATCTGTATAGTCAGTAAACTTTGCTGCTCAATCCAACAAGGTCAGGTTATTAGTTACAAACTCTTATAACTGTGGAGATAAATATGACAATTTTGTGTGAAAAAATGTTCCATCTTTGATTTCAAAGGATATTGTATTTTTCCGTTGTCATATTGTATATTTATGGTATTGCTTGTCTATGTAAGTAATGGCTTCTACTCAAATCCCTGGTTTGATGCTTTGAAAGTCGGTTAGAATAGCTTTAAAACAGATGTACATATCTGATGCTTCAGGTTTCTTGCTATATGTTTGTGTTTGGAAACTTCCCTATTTGTCTATGTCACTGCAATGTTTGTTTAACTTGGTGGCAGTTTGGGACATACCATTATCATGTAGGTGTGGCAGCTTCATTAACAGTGGAAGGTGAGGAAGGCCCATTATTACATCTTGCCTTTGTCTTCGATTGTGCAACTATAGACCGTAGAGAGACCAAATATTGTCTATATTCATTAATTTTATGCATTTTATATTATAAGGGACACATTTAGTTTGGTATGGCTGAATTTATCAGTAGTTATGATGTACTAGGTTGCATGGTATTTTGTAAGTGTATGTGATCAACAGTTGCAAGTTGCAACCATTCCATACTTCAATGGATGGTGTATCAAAAGTTGTTCAAATGCACTTTACTATGAATATCACAAGCTAAGGTACATAGAAGTGTGTTAAATATTGTGTATAGACTCATTCTACCTTGCCACATGTAACCAAATGAGAGCAAAGTGTCATTGACGCTATTTTTTAGCAGTAAGATCGAATTCATTGGCTGTGTGGCTGCCATTATGATTTTTTAGTTCACAGCAACCGATTTTATTCAAGGGTGGTACAAGGTCATTGACTTAATATGTAATATATATGCATGTCTATCGGTTTCACAACCCGATGCAATATTGCTGCCTGCTGGCCAATTTTTTATGATTTTTAGCGACAAAGTTACATGACTGAGGAAGCTTATCGACTGGAGGAGGCAAAATTGACGTCATTTTTAGTCCCCATGGGCACCGTCCCGGGGGACTTATAGGTTTGGTCATATCCATCCGTCTGTCAGTCCGTCCGTGAGTCCGTCCGTTCACGCAGATATCGCAGAGATGCCTGGAGCGATTTCATTCAAACTTGGTACAAGGATTACTTCATATGTCATGCATATGCAGGTCGATTTGTTAGCTCTGCTGTCAGCGACGCGAAGTTTATCAAATAGGTTGATTTTCCGTCGTCCATCATCCGTCATCGTCGTCCGTCATCCGTCAACAATTGCCTTTTCCTCTGAAACAGCAAGTTCAATTGCGTTGAAATTTTATATGCAGTTCACTTGGGGTGGACCTCACTTAAGTTTGTTCAAATCGTGGTGAAATTGCTATTTGTATTTTGGGGGCATTTTTTGGTGTTTCGGTATAAACATCTTCTCTGAAACCGCTTGTCCAATTGCTTTAAAATTTGATATGCAGTTTACTTAGGGTGACTTCAGTCAGATTTGTTCAACTCATGGTGAAAGTTGCATATTTGTATTTTTATGGCAATTTTTATCACAACTGAAAGTTGTGATATGTGGTAGTTTCAACCGGTGAAAGATGTCGTCCATTTCCGTAAACGACAAAAAGTCAAAAACCGCTGAACAGACTGCGTTGATATTTGGTACAGATATTCAGACTGGTTTCAAGGTTCCAATTCGGAAAAATGGAGCCAAACGGAGTGGCGGTTAGATAGTTTTGCGAAATTTCTAACCCCCCTTTTTAACTAATTGATTTTAGGGGTCTTTCATATATGTAGTTTTGGAATGTACACCAATCCTGCATTGTGGACTGTTTTATGAGTTGTGGAACAGAAATGAGGGTTGATGAATGTTAGAAATATGCAGGATGGCTGATTCAGAGTATCAGAGATTTTCATGAACTTTTGGTGATAAAATTGATAAAAAACAACATATTTAATGTTTAGATTTCTCACTTTTGTTAAGACCTTAACATTTATTACCCGACTTGATGACATAACTAGCTGCTGGACCTGTTTACTGGCGCATTGATTTAAAGACAAAGATAGTTTTATTTGTGATAAGAACGTGTGATTTCGTAAAACATAGTCTATTAGCCTGGAAATGTGATTGTTGCGAATATTGTTTATCCCACTGACAACAGTGTGGTTTGAAAATGGCCGGAATGGGCTATTACGGAACTTCTTTTTGTGTGTGCATGTGGATCAAAAACATGTATGGTGTGAGCAACCCGTTCAGTGAGAGAACAAAGGACTCTTGGCTTGATATCGAAATCAAGAACAGAAGACACTACCGTAGGTCAAGACAAAGGTATGGTATAAATTATCATTATTTATATTGGAAAGAAGCTTGGTGACATTTTGTTCGTGTATTGTGCGATAGAGAAGAGTGTGGGGCATGATTGTTGTTATATATATGACGTCACGATTGGATGAGAGCGATAGGTGAGGTTGTGGTCGTGAATAGTTTTAAGTTTATTTGCATAAATCACAGAGGGACCATGCGTAAATGTTGCGTTGAGTGTAACCATTCTCTCAAAGGGCTGTTTTCAGTGAAATGCTACATGCTGAAGTCTCCTTCTGCAGGCCGCCTCATCAAAATGATATTGATACTATGCAAGAGAAACTTATCACTTTGAGTTGCGGCTTGATAGGGACCGTGGGTGACGTGTAGACAACGAAATACTTTAATTACAAATGGCAAAATATTGACGTCTTTGCATACTATATGTTTTTTCTTCTCATGAAATCATGTCACGATGCCTCCCCAACAGAAAACTATAGCTATAATAAAATGTTGTAAGGTGTTGAAACAATTTACCCTCCTTCCTACAAAGTTGCAATGTATTGAAACACTTTACTCTCCTTTCTACAAAGTTACAAATTCCCTGGTACGTGAAGCAAACATTGTTGCTGTTCGATACTGTGCTACAATACATCATGGACGTACTAGTAACGACCATGGAATACACTGACTGAGGCTGGGCTTGGCTTTGCCTCAAGTCCCGCGTACCGGTCGTCCTTTTAGTCCAAGTTTTACCTACCTTGCTTTTATCAAAATTTGGCCTGCAATTAGTCAGTTTGATAGTAAAAACCATTATTTCAAAGGAAACTTTCACAAACAGAGTCATAATACAAGGAAAAAGGAGAAAAACTTGAGGTTTTCTGAAAGGTCAAATCTGGGTCATCTTATGTGACCCCTTAAGTACACAATTATGGTTCAAAAGAAACCACCTAGGGAGGTCCAATAGGTACAATCTTATGGTAATAGGTATAATTTCTTGGTGCTTTCCAACTAAATGGCATTTAGCTTGACTGACAGTTTTAAATTAAATTTTATTAACAGTTATGGCAAAGGGAAATTGTCAACAGTAGTTGCAGTAAGCATATCCATTTCAAATGTTTTTTTAGAGCTGCAATTTTTGCATGGTTACTTAACATCAAAGCAACAATTCAAAAGTAAAACAATTAAAATTATCCATTTGGACTATTTCAAACTGCTTTAACTTTTGCAAGAAATGATGTGATTCTGAATGATTTTAATATTTCAGCAGATTCCTCCATTTTAATGATGTAATAGTGAACATCACCAGACATTTCTTGATCATATCAAAATATCAAATGAAAATGTTCCTGGACTACAATGTTATCATTATCATTAAAACTATTATTACTCTTAAAAACATTTGAATTGAACAATATCATTGTGTCTTGTTTTGGCCTAACCCTTTTTGTCTCAAGAAAAATACTTATGCTGAAGATGTTATTGAGCCTGCTTGATCACAACTATGACACAACACCACAATACTTGTATCTACCAGTACACTGCCACTATGCTACCGAATGCTTTCTTCTGCAAGGAAAATTTGTATTTGTGTGGCTCACAAAATTTGACTTCATGACTTAAAGACTGCATAAATGTGGCACATAATTTGAGGAGCTTGTAGTGTATATGTATGATAAGTTGTCATACTGTGAACACTGACTGAATGCTGCAGAAGTATTCTGTATCTGTGGTAATATATTCATATTGCTACCAGTAATAATTCATATTGCTACCAGATTTTTAGAATTGCCACCTAATTATTTCTTGTGGCAAAAGTTTACCACCAGAAATGAAAATATTTCTATCCCTTTAATGTCATAAAAACACAGATAATTAATGTAATAAAAACTAAACAAATATTTCTAAAAACTATGTAAAAACTATCATGAACAACATACAAAACATTGTGATCCGTAAAATTAGGAACTCCTGAATGCCGAGAAAGCTGTTGCTACACTTGAGATCATAAAGTGTTTGAAAAATTTTTGAATTTGAAAGGAATATTCATCATTGTGGTTTAACTTTTCATTTGATAAGTGTAAATGTCAAGCACTTTAATGGTCATGTTTTGCTGATATATATTTCTTTAGATGTTTTTTCCATAATTTTTCACTGTTTTGTACATTTATAGATGTAATGTCTATTTAATGATTACAAGTATAATTGTACACTTTCATTGTTGAATGCTTATTGATTATTATAAACTGAATGATTTTTTTTTGTCTCTCTACAGGATAGTGCTCAAGCTACAAAGTTGCTACATCAAAAGACCATGAATGGACCTTGTGCAATGAAACCAATGAAAATACAAGTAACATTGTGGCTCAACATATTACATGATATGACAGATAAAAGTACAGTCAAGAAAAGCAAACATAGTAACCTGTATCATGTAAATCAAAGTAACCTATGTCATTATTTAAATGTAACCAAAGAAAGTACACTTGAAAGTGACACCTGTAACAACCAACAAAGTAATAGTACCAACAAACATGTAACTGATGTAACCAACAAGGGTGAACAAAGTAACTTGTACCATGTTAACCAACAAAGTAATTGTGTCCAGATAAAAATGGAGACAATAGAAGTACATATGTTAGCAGTATTAAATAATAATACAGTCAAACCTGTGTATAGTGGTCACTCAATGGACCAAGAAAAAGTGACCACTATATGGAGGTGGCCTTTCTATAGAGGGTGGGTGTGTCATTACTTTCTGTGCAGGTGGTGCGGTAAATGGTTAATTTAGGGAAAGATAAAAGCAATTATAAAATTCCATAACATAAATCTGTTAAAAAACATAGAACAGCTATTTACTTTCTGAAAACTTGTAATGCAGAATGTAAAATCAGTAAAAGTAGACTTATTTCGTGCTTGCCAGTCTGAGCATTTTTGATAGAGGTCATTGAGAGTCATATATATTGACCATTATATACAGGTTTTGTACCAAAATGGAACAATTCCATGTGACCACTGACCACATAAGAGAGGTGGCTGTTCTGTAGAGGGCCTTTACATGTAAAATGCCACGGGACTGCCACAAAGTGACCACTATAGAGAGGTGACCGCTCTGTAAGGGTGACCACTATGACAGGTTTGACTGTAACAGCAAAGTGTAGTTGATAGCAGCAACAAACATTTTAAACTATATTAAATTCTGGTACGTGGTAGTACACATCAAGGAAGTACACAATTTAGTATTGGATCCAGAGGCAAACAGTGCACATGCAATGCATTAATTTCCCTTTGTATGTCATTACAGAGGCACCTTATGACAAGAGCAGATTTAGATAAAATTCTGCACCCGGGATTTAGATAAAATTCTGCACCCGGGAGATGAACTATATATTTCCATCATTACAGATTTAAAACTGAATGATAAATTTGTTAATGACCTGCTCATGTTCGATGACCTACCACACACTGTCTTCATAAATCCATGGCATTATGGCATCAAAAGGGGTCAAATATATACCTTTGTGATCAGTCACCTCGCAAAAGCTATTTTTGCCATTTATAACTCACACAAGTTTTTACAAAACCAATAAATAATACAGTAACTTCGGTTTTAGGGCTTCATCAACTCCATGTAATTTGAATCATGGCAAAAAGCTCCAGGCTTGGAGCTTCCATCACATAATATGGAAGAGCCATCTTCCGATTGGTATGGCATTGTCCACTCACCTATGATCAACCAGGCTGTGGATATTTACATAACTATTGTTGAGACTGAGTATCCTTTGCAAACAATGAATCACTTATGATGAACTGTCCACTGTCAGATTCTGTGCTGCTGTTTACTACTAACAAGTGAGAAATTTGACAGTGGACAATTTATTATAGGGGATTCATCGTTTATGCAAGGATACTCAGTATCAACAATAGTTATGTAAATACGCACAGCCTGGTTTGAGCCTGGGTGACTGGACAATGCCATACACACCAGAAGATGGTCCTTTCCATATCATATGTTGCAAGCTCCCAAGCTTGAAGCTTTTTTCCATGCTTCAAATTACATGGACTTGATGAAGCCCTAAAATGAAACTTCCTGACATATGTACAATCATCCTTGGTGAACTTCCCCTTTCAATGTATCTACAGTTTGTAACTTGATCATCATTTGCATATCCTTACATTTGCCGCAAGTTTGCTTAGCGTGATGACTTTAGCCGCTTAGATTACTTAACCCTTGGATTACTCTACAGTTTTTATAATCATTTTCCATTACAATCAGAGTACATTTGCATTTTTGTTAGTATTTTATTTAGCTTCGATATTTACTTTACACTTACTACCATTACAGTATATTTTATTTACTCATTACATTTCTACCATCAACAACCATTTACAATATATTGCCTGCTTGATTGTTCAGTGTTTATATATTGAATAAAATTTGTTTACAGTTAAAATCCATACTTGTCCCGTGTCACTTTTCCCCAGCTGTCAGCTACAAATACCAGGTGGCTATTCTTTAACATTTGAAGTGCAGGCACAATCAACAACCTCTCCTCTATGTCAGTATGTAGAGCTAACCCATTCAAACTCCCATATGGCCAAGAGTATATGCGCCTGTGAAAACTCTTCTTATAGGTTTGAGATTGCCTGTCTTTGAGTTTGTCTGTATGTATATGATATGATTGTGCGGGTGTGTGTGCTGCAAAAACTCCACAGCCGCAGCACCTACCCATTTAGTATTTAATGTACAGGTGCACCCAGAGATAGAGTAGTTTTACAATGTGCCAGTTGTGATCAAGTGCCATTGGCGCTATTTTTGTCATTTTTGGTAAAAATATCTTTAAAAATCTTCTTCTTCAAAACTACCAGTCAGATAGCTTTGTTATTTGGTACATATGTCCCTAGGGATGATCTATTTCAGATTTGTTCAAATTCTGCAAAAATATGCAATTTGCATTTGTAAGGCAATTTTTGACATTTTTAGTCAAAAAATGTATTTCTAAAAAGGTACTGGTCTGATAGTTTTGAAATTTGGTATAAAGTTTTCTATAGATGCACTAAGTAATATATTGAGTTTCTGATGATATCTGTAATTTTGTATTTTTCGGGCAAATTTTGCCATTTTTGGTAAAAAAATGTGTATTTCCAAAAGTACTTATCTGATAGCTTTGAAATTTGGTATAGAGGTTCCTACACATAAGCTTAATGATATTTATTGAAATTATGATGAAATCTGCAATTTTGTATTTTTGGGGGGCCATTTTTGCCATTTTTGGTCAAAAAAATGTGTATATCCAAAATACTCATCTGATAGCTTTGCAATAGTTTTTGAAATTATGATGAAATCTGCAATTTGGAATTTTTGGGGCAATTTTTGCCATTTTTGGTCAAAAAAATGTGTATATCCAGAACTACTCATCTGATAGCTTTGCAATAGTTTTTGAAATTATGATGAAATCTGCAATTTGGAATTTTGGGGGCAATTTTTGCCATTTTGTCAAAAATATGTTTCTCAAAAAGTACTTGTCTGATAGCTTTGAAATTGGTATACAGGTTCCTACAGATGAACTAAATGATATTTTTTGAAATTATGATGAAATCTGCAATTTTGTATTTTTGGGGCATTTTTGCCATTTTTGGTCAAAAAATGTGTATTTCCAAAAGTACTCATCTGATAGCTTTGCAATTTGGTACACAGGTTCCTACAGATCACCTTAATGATTTTTATTGAAATTATGATGAAATCTACAATTTTGTAATTTTGGGGCAAATTTTGCCATTTTTGGTCAAAAAATAACTTTCTCAAAAAGTACTGGTATGATAGCTTTGAAATTTGGTATACTGGTTTTTACAGATGAGCTAAGTAATATACCGGTATATTTAATTCTCATGAAATCTGTAGTTTTGTATTTTTGGGGCAATTTTAGCCATTTTTGGTCAAAAAATGTGTATTTCCAAACTACTCATCTAATAGCTTTTAAATTTTGTATAAAGGTTTCTCTAGTGGAACTAAATGATATTTATTGAAATTATGGTGAAATCTGGAGTTTTGAATTTTGGGGGCAATTTTTTCCATTTTTGGTCAAAAAATGTGTTTCTCAAAAAGTACTGGTCTAACAGCTTTGAAATTTGGTATACAGGTTTCTATAGATGAACAAAATTTGATCTTTTGAAATTATGATCAAATCTGCAATTTTTAATTTTCGGGCCAATTGTTGCCATTTTGGTCAGAAAATTTTGTTTTCAAAAAACTACTCATCAGATAGCTTTGGTTGACATGTTCTTAGGGATGATCTGCTGTGATATATTCAAAGTATGATGAAATCTTCAATCGTATATTTTTGCAGAGCTATTCTTGCCAGTTTTTTCGGGCCACTGCATTAAGCTATCAAAGATTTCCACCTCCTTCATCAACATGTGTCAAAAATAGTTATTCTCTATAAAACACAGCGGAGCTATATTGGCTGCTAGGTCGCATGTTTTGTGATACATCCAATATGGCCGCCGTGCGGCCATTTTGTTATGTTTTTTTCATGTACGGAGCCATTACTCAGGCACATCTCAACCGATTTTATTCAAAGTTGGTACAAGGACATAGACCTAAATTATACATATGCATGTCAATTTGGTATATGGCTGCATTGCGGCCATTTTGTTACAATTTTTCCATGTACAGACTCATAAATCAGGCATGTTTCAACCGATTTTATTCAAAATACGTACAAGGACATTGATCTATGTCGTGCATATTCATATTGATTTGTTTTGTGATACGATCCAATATGGCTGCCATGTGGTCATTTTGATACTATTTTTTCATGTACAGAGCCATAAATCAGGCACATCTCAACCGATTTTATTCAAAGTTGGTACAAGGACATTGATCTACATCATACATATGCACGTCAATTTTTTCCTCAATATGATCCAATATGACCGCTTGGCCGCCATTTTGTTACAATTTTTTTATGTACAGACCCATAAATGAGGCATGTTTCAACCGATTGTATTCAAAGTTGTTACAAGGACATTGACCTATGTCATGCATATCCACATTGGTTTGTTTTGTGATGCTATCCAATATGGCTGCCGTGCAGTCATTTTGTTACGATTTTTTCATGTATAGAGCCATAACTCAGGCACATCTCAACTTATTTATTCAAAGTTGTTACAAGTACATTGATCTATATGATACATATGCACATCAATTTGTTTCACAATATGATCAAATATGGCCACCGTTCATTTTGTTACAATGTTTTCATGTCCATAGCCATAACTCAGGCACGTCTCAACCGATTTTATTCAAAGTTAGTACAAGGACATTCACATACAGTATATCATGTATATCCACATTGATTTGTTTTGTGATACGATCCAATATGGCCACCGTTTGGCTATTTAGTTATGATTTTTTCATGTACGGAGCCATAACTCAGGCACACCTCAACCGATTTTGTTCAAAGTTGGTACAAGGACATTGACCTATATCATACGTACAGATAAAGTATGGCATAAACCTTCGCCTCAGATCGCCTCCGTATCACCGCTAGATCGCCTCCGTATCGTTTCCGACATGGCCTCATTATCGCTGTCGCCTCAGTTTGTTTATTTTCTATATCATTTCATTACTGCCTCAGTATCGGCCTTACATTGCTGCTGCATCGTATCAGCCTTACATCGCCGCTGCATCGTATCAAGTCAATTTCATGGTCCCAATTGGCCACGGCATATTCACTCAAAAATGCAACAGCAAAGTTGCCGTCTTCGGAAATTTCGCCGCCTGGCATTGCCGATGTTTTGAGATAAAAGGTAATACAAAATGAAAGATGAAATACATGTGTCCGACATTGTCCATTCATGAAATGTTGCTTCAACACACAAAAATGGGAACAAAGTTGAAACATATTGTGATGATAATTCGCTACTTTTGCAAATTGCTTTTATTTGATATGAAGTTTGTATACCGTTTTATTTGCGAACATTTTTGTAACAAGATAGCACTCTGTCAGGAACATACCCGGTACATTAACGGTTGCAAGTGAAAGTTGCGTTCGGGCAACTGCAACTGAAACACCAGTACCGGTTGCCCGATGAGACAAGTGTCAAAAAATGACGTGGGACAACTTTTCCGCTGACTAGAAACCAAGAAATGTGCGGTACTGTATGCGGATGACCATTTTATATGACTGAAATTAGTATTTTTACGCGTAAATACATGTACGTCCGTGAAAGCGCACAAGAAAAACCTGGCCGTACAAAGTAAGGAGAATTGCTAAAATAATAACTGCAGTGTATCATATACTAGGTTAACACATACGGTGATGCCGCCATGAATTCTCCTAACACTTTACACAGTGACCTTTAACCCGATTGATGTAAAGAAGGAAGTCTGTGACCTTTAGTCACAACACATTGATAACAGTCTGATAGCGGGAACTTCAAAGTGTTTCAATAATTGCTACGCAATTCATACTATAGAGTTACACTCCGCAACCAATTATCCATCAAAAATAAAATTAATTTAGGCAAACTATCACACCGTGCACATACGGTATAAATTAGCTGCAGTACAGTAGCTCGAGGTTTGCCTGGGTATTTGGGTCAGACGTCCGACCCAATACCCAGGCAAAACCTCGAGCTACTATACTGCAGTAGGTATAAATCTGAGTAGACCTACATACCGGTATGTCACGCTGCGCCGATCACTCTAAATCACGTACCCACATCGTCCGAGACGTTCGAATTCATGATTATTAACCGATCATTTACCTTCAACTAGATGAAATCTTGTCTATATTCTCAATTTTTGCTGACTTTTGACGAAATGACATCGATTTTTCATGCTCATATCCGATGTCTTTGAGTTCCGTGCAGAGTCGATCGACATGGCCGCGACCTCGTGTCGACCCCAAGTGAAAATGTGCTCTGATTTTTTTTTCAGAACTTTCGACAAAACCATTGCTTCTAACATCTTACAAAAATGCGCTGTGCCATGTCTCCGCATTTCTAAATATCGTTGTTGAGAAAACAACATGAGACAGCAGGCCTGCTCAGCTGTTGAGAGAGAGGTCATGGCAAAAGGTCGTTCAAATTAACAGTGAGCATGCTGAGCGATTGTGCATGTTTGCAACGTCAAAAGATCGCAATTTTTGCAATCGCGAATATTGCAAAAATAAATTGTTCACGCATTGTTCTTATTATTTTTCGACGCGATGCAAGTTTAAAATGAAAGGACACACCCCTTATGGGCGGGAATGAGGCGATGCGCTAGTGAAACGATACGGAAACGATACGGAAACAATGTGGAAACGATATGAAACAACCGAGTGAGTGATGTAGGATTGGGGGTTGGGCGATGCGGAAAGATACGGAAACAATACGGAAACGATAATGAGGCTAAAAAAGCAAAGCTTTGAGCGATATCTGTGTACACGTCAATTTGTTTCACGATATGATCCAATATTGCCGCTTGGTGGCCATTGTGTTACAATTTTGTCATGTTCATAGCCATAACTCAGACATGTACCAGATTATCATTTGCTTTTTATCCAAAGTCGGTACAACGACATTGACCCATGTCATATATATGCATGTCAATTGGTTTCACAATCTGATGCAATATGGCTGCCTGGTGGCCACTTTGTTATGATTTTGTCATGTAGTGAGCCATAATTTGGATATGTATCAACTTATTTTTTTCAAAGTTGTTACAAGGACATTGACCTATCATGTCATAAATATGCATGTCTATTGATTTCACAGTCCAATAATGGCTGCCTGGTGGACACTTTGTTACGATTTTTTCATGTACAGAGCTATAACTCAGACATATTTCCACCAGTATCATTCAAAGTTGGCACAAGGACATTGACCTATGTCATACATATGCACATCAATTTGTTTAACGGCATGTAGCAGTATCATGTCAATTATTGAATTTTCGTAAATAGTCTGATATGTCAAGAAATACTGCATCAAATTTCATGAAACTTTGTACAGATGTTAAGCCCACATTGCTTTAACACTGAAAAAGACATTTATCAGTGTCAAGTTAATTAATTTTTAATTGCATATGTAATGAACTCTCCTAATTAGAGTGATATATTCACAAATACTGCGTTAAATTTGATAAAACTTGGCACAGATTTTGATCTCATAGTGTTGTAAATACAAATCAATGACACTTAGTGGTATCATTTGTACCGGTATATAAATTAATTGCTAGTTTGCATTTACATAATGGAATTTGTTTTTTAGGGTGAATGTCCAAATTCCTGCGTCAAACTTTATGGAATATGGTACCAGTGATAATCTGTCAGTGTTAGGATAGGATGCAAAAATGTTTGGCAGCATCCTGCGGATTAAGTACTGATTGATTCCTTTTACTGACCTTTTGTAATTA
This sequence comes from Ptychodera flava, assembly GCF_041260155.1. NCBI lineage: Eukaryota > Metazoa > Hemichordata > Enteropneusta > Ptychoderidae > Ptychodera > Ptychodera flava. Next base: position 176,135 of record NW_027248403.1, read on the forward strand.
GTATGGCGGCTTACATTGGGGTTTTATGTTTCATCATTATGGAACTCATTTTCGGCCACCAAGCCCAAGCATCTGTATCGCAGTATTTTTAATTACAGACCTAATTAATGAAGAGGACTCTTTCCTCTCAGAGGACTTGTAATTAAAGTACCCATTAACAAGTGGGGACTGTGTCGTTGTCAATGACTTGTTGTCAACAGCTTTGGTAAAACTTCTTTGTCACACCACGTGATCACAGTGTTATGTAGACGTATCTAGTATCACGGAAAGATTTTGTTGTGTATATGAAATGCCAATAAAAATGAAATTAGAGCGTACATGTGAGTGTATTGGCTTGCATGAAAATGCAATAGACAATGATGCATTTAAGGTAAAATGTCCATGCAGGATCAATTATGTTTTTGTCCTGTCAGACTGACAGTGTAAATTACGAGAATGGTGAACATGTGAAAACTATTGATCTTGCGTTTGTGGTCTTAGTCAGACAAGTCGTTCCGATCTTCTTTTTACTGTGCTGGGGAGAATGAATTACATTCCTCATGTGTTTCAAATATGGCAAAAATGTGAATTTCTGAGCCATTTCGTAAAATTACGAGCGAAAATTTCAGCTCTTCATTTCATCAACGCGATCGATCGTGCAAGAAACCTCAGCCTGTAAGCTTTTTACATTTATTATAAGGAGCCATATGAGACCCCCTAGTCTCAGTCACAATAGAAAATTGCCATTGTTTCATAACACCAAATTTGATTGATCAGGAGTGGATTTCTGGAATTTTTTTGGCCAATAGAAATGCCCAAAACAAAACTGCTATACCTCTGTGAGTTTTATCATTGTGGTCAAGCATGCCGAGACATAAGGATCGGCTGGCCATTTTCTGTTCGAATTTTCCAAACGTAGACGGACTATGACATTGTATAGCAAGTAAGACGAGAGTGGAAAGAAAGTAGATAGCTTAGAAAACAGATAACAGACACAAAGAAGCCCTGAGAAGATGGACAAAGTGCTTGAACTGAACATAAAGGTCAGTACACATAGTAGTACCTGTATATGCATACTGTACAGTGTACATGTCAGCAGCGAGATGACTTTGAAAACCAAGCGGCTCAAATAGGTCACTCATCAAAGGTATCTGAGGACATTTAGTGAGCTATGTAATGAGACTGTGTAATGTGAACACCATGTTTGAACACAACTACCAATTCAAGTGACACTATAGCAAATGCATTGTAAATCAAAGTACGAGAGTGTAGCAATTGGAACACAAAATCATTTCTGGCAAAGTCAATTAAAATTTATTTAATTTGTACCATAATTTGGCGATGTCAGTGAATTTACATAAAAATTCTGCAGTCATCCATATTTATTAATAGTAAATACAGTTTTTTTTGGCTTTGCATATTACTTATCACTGTTTATGACCACTATAAATGTTCACTTATTACTTCTGAATGTTCATGAGAGTGTGGCGACAAGACTGACACTTTCTACAATTGATAATTTTAATGAGTTTGCTAATTCATCTGTACAAGCTTTGCATTTGTATTTCTATGCCTCACATTTTCAAGACTGTTGAGTTGATTTGATAAAGTTTATTTTGACATGATGTCATGTCTGTTTTCATGTAATATTGTTTGCTAAAATCAGATTTAATTTCTCTTTCAGATAACTCTTCTGTGGCATTAGCATGACAGAGAACGACATGTCATGATGTATGAATGGTGCAAAAGGGGAGACAGTTATATAGGTTGCAACTCTATCACAAAAGACAACAGTTATTGTTGAAACATGCCCAAATCAAGGAGAATGGCAACTGCTGTCTTGCTTCAGCTAGAAACAGTGCACATTTGTAGATTTGTCTGAAACTTGTGAAAGCTCTGTTTGAACCTGAGATTTGATCGAAGGATGACAATAAAGGTGTTATTAAATGAAGTATTAATTTGTGTTTGTACCATCATTCAGTGTAGTCCATACAAAATAGATGTTGCTTTTTGCTTGTACAATGTCTCACTTTGCAAATTCCCAGTTTACTAACAAATTTTGAAATTTACTTTTGAGACTGAATTTGTAAATTTACTTAGAATTTTCAGAAGCCAGAGGAAACATAGTTATACCAGCGCAATGGGGGACCAGAAAGTTCATGGAAATCAAGCAGACTGTTTTTACTGAACATCGCTGTTTTGTGTGTTGATTTGTGACACACTGTTCTAACATGTTTCAACACCCAAAGAAACATTTGCAACTTAATAGTCAATGCGACATATTAATTACAATATTTTTTAATTTTGTATCGGGATATCACAAAACAGTGTTGAGATCATCTGTATGAGTAAGGGAGCATTCGTTTTTTACAGGGAGGGGGTCGGTGGAATTTGAGCGATAAATGAAATGTAAAAAGCGACCCCCCCCCCCAAAAAAAAAATCAAATTTCTAAAATTTCACCCCCCACCCTCGATTCATCAATTGCAAAATGTGGCCCCCCCCCCAAAAAAAAATTATTGTCATATTTGATTCATTAACCTTTGCACCCTGTGGCCCCGGGCTGAAAAAAGTTTCCTCACATACTAGAGAATCAACATTTTTGGTGAAATGCCAAAATCAAAGTTTTTGCACACACATGAACTTGTAATCGCTCTAGTCTAATCAAGTACACTAATATCAATAATCAAGAGTACATAAATACACAGATTTACCTAGTTTTGCATTTAAAAGAAATTATTCATAGTTTCCTCTGACAAGATGGTGAATTAACAATTCAGTGACATTCCAAAATAACATTTCTTGCACAAAGATCCACCTGTAACCACCCTAGTCTAATCAAGTACAAGCGTACATAAATACACAGATTTAACTAGTTTTGTATTGGAAAAAAATTATTCATAGTTTCCTCATTTGACAAGATAGTGAATTAACAATTCGGTGAAATTCCAAAATCAAATTTCTTGCTCACACATGCACTGGTAACTACCCTAGTCTGATCAAGTACATTAATATCAATAATCAAGAGTCTATAAATACACAGATTTAGCTAGTTTTGTATTTAAAAGAAATTATTCATAGCTTCTCATAGATTATGTATGGAGGACCTGTGTATTTTCTATTTTGCCAGGGAGTTCTTGTGTGTTATCACTGTATACCTATGGAGTCCAAGACGGGAACTTTCCAGAGAGTGTTTTACGTTGCATGCTGCACTGGAAGGTTTGAGTGTCAGCGTGTGCTTTTTAAGTCAGATATTTCTCTATTGAGTTTTACTCAAGTCAGCAGATATGTAAAGAAACCGGTGAGTGGCAGAGATCGAACTTTATGCGGATCGCACTGTTTATTTAAACCCTACGTCATCCCTACTTTAGTCAATTGAACGAACATAGCTCACACAAGTGAAAGCCGTGCACGCTGAGATGATAGTATACCACAAGTTGAAAGCTGATCTTTCTGCGGCAAATTGTGTGTTAACTGCGAACTTTAATCCGTTATTAGTTCAGTCAGATGTCTGAGATTGTCATGAGAACATTATTTGTGATTGTTCCACTGAACTTTTGTCAATGCGCGGAGTTTGCAGAGGAGACTTCAATTAGTTCGGCAGAACGAGTGTGTCCCTGAAGAGCCGACCGGAAGTAAACAAAGATCTAAGATGGCTGCGCCTGTGGTAGCTGAACTGGACGCTGCTTAGCAGTGAATTGCATGTGTTGTCGCCGACTTTCATGTGCGGACATTACACCGGGCTTACAATTGTGCTCATCATCGAACATTAGTTAAAGTCGTGTGTGAACTATTTGTGTTTCCGAGCCGTGTGGTCAAGTCTGAGGTACCTCTGCGGTAACGTTAAGTTTTCCAGAGAAATAGTTAAGCATTTAGAAAGGGTTTGAACAGAGTTTTTGTTCTGAAAGTGTGTTCGACTCCTGCTGTCGGGAGGTCGATCAGTACGGTTATTGTTACCATGGAGTAATATTTATAGTTTTGAAGTATGGTTTACTATTTTATATTTAGACCCCGATATTTGACACAATATAGTAATATACAGAAGTTGTTTGTTACATTATATGACTGTGTGTTAGTTCCTCATTTCATGCCCCATGCTATGTAGCCCTGCGTACAGGTGTGTGCGCGTGTGTTCCCAGCATTATATGGCCTCTACTACAGCCCTGCAACGGTCTTTGAAGAGAACTGAGGTCTCTGCGGCCTGGATCTGGACCACAATGAAAAAACGGTCTTTTTGGCTGAAATTTTGCTCTATGCTTTATCTCCAAACCAATCCCAGAAAACATGCGATTAACTTCTCCTAACATCCAAAACCGCTCATTTTCTGAAACATCTCGCTGCAGAGACCCCAGTTATCTCCACAGGCCATTGCAGGGCTGTGGTGGAAGCCGTATAACGCCGGGAACACACAGACCTGTACGCAGGGCTACATGCTCTGTTGCTGCTCTAGAGAGGTTAACGCCAGTCTCAGACTTGTTGGCCCTGCTAGAGAAATAGATTTGGCTGAGCTTTGTTCTGTTATTATTCTGCAGTCTCGAAACATCAGTTACACAAGCAACATTTCGCTGAAATTCAAAAGTCTATTGAACCACTCTTTTTTGGGAGTGGAGATTTAGCCGACTGGTTCTGTCTCAGGCCTCTCAGCTAGGCGACTGATGCCGTATGTTGTGGGTTCGAATCCGATTGAAAACTATCCGTATTTTTCCATAACTCAATACAAACCTTTGTAAAATTTGACCCCCCCCCTAAAAACTGTTTTGTAAAAGTCAACCCCCCCTGATTTCCACTGACACCCCCCCCAAAAAAAATGAATGCTCCTAAGCATGTGTACTTGGCTGGGCTGATCAAGTTTACACAAAAATCAATTCTATCATTGTCATGGACAAGCTAAAGTGATGTCTTTCATAATATGTCCATTCAATATCCAAAGAAAGTAAAGGCTATCAATGACACGAAGAAAGTTTGTTTGGAATTATATTTTCTTTGTAAACTTACAGTTCTTTGATGCAGTGTGGTCATCTGGCAATCCATCATCACGACAGATGTAGTGCATGCAATACGCAGTCCACACTGTCCAGTCATACATGCATGTTTTCCTGTTATAATTCAATTGGTTCAGAATTTTGTAGCAAGGAACATACAAGATATTGCAGATCAATCAATTTGGATGATATTGTTGATCTTTGCAAATTCCAAGTTTGATGGACATGTGAAAATTATGTTTTTTGCCTTCATGTACAAGATGGCACGTTTACCAAGCTAGACGCTAATTGCTAAAAAAACATATTAGGTTTTATTACAGTTTCACATTTCAACCCTTTCTTTGCATCTTTCTCGGCAACATTCCCAAAACCTCTCTCTTTGCATCCCTGCGGCTAATTGCACTGAGGAGCAACAGTGTTATCGTTGACGCTATATTTTCATGTCCAGAGCTGACATTTATCAATCGATTTTATTAAATAAAGACCGAAGGTCATCATGATATCGTGATTGGTTACGTTGTTGTCGGACAGTGAACATTTTTCGTAAATGACAAAAAGTCAAAAACCAATGAATAGACTGCGTTGATATTTGGTACAGGTATTCAGATTGTGTTCAAGGTTCCAATTCCTAAAAATGGAGTGAAACAGTATAGCAGTTAGATAGTTTTGGGAAATGCTAACCCCCTTTTTAACAAATTAATTTTTAGGGGGTCTTTATATATGTAGTTTTGGAAGGCACACTAATCCTGCATTTTGGACTGTTTATGAGTTGTGGAACAGAAACATGGTTTTAATGAATCTTAGAAATATGCAGGATGGCTGATTCGAAGTATTAGAGATTTCCACGTTCTTTTGGGCAACAAAAGCGATAAAAAACATATTTCATCTTTTAGATTCTCACATTTGAGATGACCCTTAGGCATTTGTAAAGTAAACACCCTTGAGTCAATATACAGACTTTTACATTCGCATTCCAGAGATTAAGTATCCAAGACATCACATGTTACAGTCTTTTACTCTTAGACAATGAAGTTACAAGTTTTAGGTAAGTTACCAACCTAGCACCAGCATCTGTACAGAGCATTCTGTCCATGTGTTCTCAAAGGAAATTACAGGGAACAAAAAATTATTTGAGAAGTTTCTCTCCTTTAAATAGAAAGTATAATTATTACAATTTAAACCTGTCATGGAAGGATTGCTCTCACATGATCTGAAACACAGTTATTGACCATTAGCAACAAATCTATAGCAAGATTATGTAAACTCCATGAACTTACACATTGGTATTAGACAAAAAGATGACCATGACTTTGCTGCCCTAGTAGATCATCTTGCCTACTTAAAGTTGCACTATGGATCAGAATTGACCTTCATATTTCAAAGATTTAACTTTATAGACAAATCCATAACAGTTTCATTTGCAGATTCGACCATTAACAGGAACACTGGGATGGCTCTTATTTGAGTAAACTAATTTATTTACCGAATAAATTGTTGTTTTGGTACGTACTGTTTGCGAGAGTAAAGCAGAGAATTTGAAACGTCATTTTAACTATTTGAATATGTACGCATGCGTATTTGGTCCATGGTAACGGTTTATGAAATTGCAACATCGTGCCAACATGCATAGCTAGACATCTCACGGGCAAGTGGTCAGGTCTCTGCCCGCGCCATGGATCTCTGCTGACTGATTCAGCCTTGTAAAAATGGAAGAAATTAGCCCAAAATGTCGGCAAAATAAACATTGTTGGTCAGATCGAAAGATGGAACCAGGAAAATGAGTGACACGCGACTGCTGCACCACGTCGAGGAGGCAGACTGTGTCTACAGTTTCTCTCGAAAACACCAACGTCGCCACTGTGTGATGATCAACTTAGCTAGCCAGCGGTGTTTCCTCGGGCAACACCGACCTACCAACACCGTGGCCGTGCGGACCCCATGATTTGTAAGGTGAACCGGGTCATAGTCCCCCCGCAAGGAAATAACTTAGATCTGTTATTAGCATTCATTGATAATCTATATCCTTCAGGTTAAATATGCATTTTTCGGAAAAAGAAAAACTGCAGTCTCCATCATTACGTGTAATGGATGGTCTCATTTACGACTCGTCGATCGACGCGCTGACATGGCAATGCAAGACCAGACAGAGGGGCGAGACAGTTGCCGAACTTCTGCAGTGGTGGACGATACTGAAGTTAGCAAAGCTTTCAAATAAATATAGCGTGCAGATACCTCGCCTTTCAATGTGAAAAAATGTAACAACATGCAACGGGGAGAAGATTGCGGAAACGCTGTCAGGCACGCGGTACGTGAACACAACCAGATCGGTGTACGTGGTCTGGACGCTCGATCGATCGAACGTACACAGTACTGGTGCATACGGCGCGGCACTGACGTTCATGTATGTGGGTGAGAAAAATCAATTACACGATCTTTTGTACAGCTGTACTTTAACATATCGATATACTTATATTTCTGAAACATTGTGATGCTACCAAAGTTGGCAAACACAAAATTTACAATGAATTATCATTATGTGTGTCAAGTTCTGTCAGCGTGACAACATCGCCCCTCCAATGTGCACTCCGTGAGACGTCATCACTCTTGGTTGTACTTGTCACGTGCACAGCAGAAAACGCCAATGTTTTTGTTTTGAAAGTTTGTTTACAAAACAGCTTTTCTAGGCGGTCGCAACGTATCAAAATGAACGTATTTGTGTGTCGGGATTGGTGAGAGGCTTAGCTAAGAAGAGTACTTCAACGTAGTATGGTCTATTTGCTTTAGTTTTACGAAAAAAAATCGGCAATTTTGATCCATATTGCAACTTTAAATTGACTAATATTTATAGACTTTTGTAATAAGGGTGGCAGGCAAGATTGGCTTACGTTTCCAACACCATGGTATTGACCAATTTCTAAGGTGGCCTTCTACCAACCTTATAGCAGTAATTCAGTTTATTCCTATCTTAGCTTCAATTACTACTTTCAACATTTATTTCATTCAGATTTCCTTAATGAGTGTATGATTTTGTAATCTTAAAGGCACCCTTCTCAATCCCTGGTTCTCGCATTAGCGAATGTGTCAATAGCCCATTAACAGTTTGTCATTCTTTTGTTTTCAATTGAATCTTTCATCAAGTAACTAATATTTATTTAGATAAATCTGATAATTGGGTGGGGGCTTTAAGTACTGTCAACTTAGCTTTACTACACTTACTCTAACCTCATTATTCTTACACTACTGTTATACCTTATAACCACAAAAGTTTTCAAGAGATGCATACATGATTGCCACTCAACAAACAATTTACAAGTATGGTATCATGTCCCTTTTCTCATAAAAATGTGCTTAAAGTCACAATGTGAAAAATAGTCTTTCAGATATATGTTGCACATTGACTTTATGGTCTATCTAATTCACAATGAGTGGGATTGTGATAAATGCCAATAATACTAGTTGGTTGTTATGTCCAAGCGCCATTGGCAGTATTTTTCAAAGTCAGCACAAGGACATTGACCTTAATCATAAGTATGCATGTCTATTGGTTTCACAATCCAATCCAAAATGAGTGCCTGCAAAATGAGTGCCTGCTGGTGGCCATTTTAATACGTTTTTTTCATGTACAGAGTCATAACTCGGACATATTTTGCACCAATATTAGTCAAAGTTTGTAAAAGGATTTTGACCTATGTCAGACATATGCCCATCAATGTGTTCACATGTTGCAGTATCATGTCAATTATTGGATTTTCGTAATTAGGCAGATATGTCGAAAAAGCGTCATCAAATTTCATGAAACTTGGCACAGATGTTAAGTTCACATTGCTTTAACAGTGAATAAAGACATTATCATTGTCGTGTTAATGGAATTTGTAATTTCATATCTAATGAACTTTCCTAATTAGAGTGGTATGTCCACAAACACTACATCAAATTTGATGAAACTTATACAGATGTTGATCTCATAGTGTTTAAATACAATTCAATGACACATAGCGGTATTTTTTTAATTAATTGCTTTTTTGCATAAACATGATGAATTTTTGTCTAGAAGCACTGCATCAAACTTTATGAAATATGGTATAGGTGGTGATCTGTCAGTGTTATGGTAGGATGCAAACATGTTTGGTAAACATCCTGTCAATTAGTTTCTAATTGACTCATTTAATGACCTTTTGTGACCTACATTTTTAGCTCACATTTGGTATACCAATGTGAGGTTATCGTATAGCTGAATCAGTTCATTTGCATCCGATTTGCATGTCGGTATGTTTGAATGTCCGTCCACATCAAAAACACCAAAACCGCAGCACCTATTGTCTTAGTATTTGGTGTACAGGTGCACCTAGGGATGGAGATGTGAATTTCTTCAAATGAACTTGTCAGTGTCAAAAATCTGCAAATGAGGGGAAAAAAGAAAAAAACACTGCAAATTGCTAAAACTCTGTAACCATGGTTAGATTTGGTTGAAACTTTGTGTGCAGGTTTCATTAGGTATTCTAAATTAGGTCTTTAAAATTTGGGATCAAATTGCATTTTTCTATTTTTGGGTAATTTTTTTCAGTTTTAGTCAAAAAATGTTTTTTTCTGAAACCATTCATCTGATTATTTTGAAAGTTGGTAAACATGTTCCTCAGGATGACCTCAGTCAAGTTTATACAAATGAATTGAAATTTTCATATTTTTAATTTATGGGGCAATTTTTTTTGAATTTTTGGTCAAAAATTGTTTTATTCAAAAACTACTAATCTGATAGCTTTAATATTTGATATACAGGTTCCTCAGGTTAATGAAAATCAGTTTTATGAATATTGTGAAGATATCTCGGATTTTGTATTTTTGCTGAATTTTTTTGTTATTTTCTCACTTTAAGTAAAATTTATTCTTTTCCGAAAACCGTTAGCCCAATTGCTCTCAAATTTGGATTGGATGTTAATTCTAATTGGTGAAATTACAACAAAATTGGAAATATTTCTGTTTTGGGGCATTTTTTTGTCATTTTTGGTCAAAAAATCTTAAAAAATATTTACTTTTTACAGCCCCTGGACAGACAGCTTTATATTTGGTGTACAGATGTCAAGGGATGACAATAGTTAGATATGTGGATTGTCCTGAAATATACAAATTTGTATTTTTAAGGCAATTTTGTCATCTTTGGTCAAGAAATCTTGTCTCAAAATTACTTGTCTGATAGCTTTGTAATTTGGTACAAAGTCCGAGGGATGTTATTGATATTCTGCAAAGTTTAATAAAAATTTTCTGCTCAAAGTGTTGGGAAACCCCCAAATTATTATATTTAGGTAATTTTCTCAGTTTGTGACCTTAAATGACCAACACCAACCCAGGATATGTTGTGAGAGAGTTTGAAGGCTATGAACATAATTTTGTCATATTTAATATCAATTTGTAGTGAAATTTGATCCAGAAAACAAAGTTGAGGTAAATTTTTTCATTGCAAACCAATTTTTGCAACTTTTGCATGTAAGACACAAGAACTGATGAAATTGGGATCAAGGATAATTCCAGATGTCGTAATCCCCCACAGTGAAAGGCATTTTACTATCTGTAACTGATTTAAGTGTTGTTTAAATTCAATGATAGCACTCATAGCATTAATTAAAACATCCCAAGGTTGTAAATACATTTCCTGCCAGCTGGTCTTATGATAGGTAAGGGGTGGAACATTTGATATTCAGGAGGGGGTAGGGATAGAAGATTGATGAGTAGCAGTTACTTTTACCAGATCCCTTTGTACATTTTTTCCCACTCTTATTTTTTCATTTTGTCAAGCTTCTCTGGCTAATTTTTTGTTGACATTTGCTTTATGTATGTAGGATCTGCTTGTCCCATTGCTATAGAAGTTGATATGCATGTTCCAAAGACGACCTCCAGTACCTAAGTTGCAGACCTTATTTGCTTTTGTCATTCTTATTTTTCTGGTTTTAAATATTTCTTGAATTTACCAATTCAAACCTAATGTTAGCACAATGTCCTTGACGGTATTTTTTATGTTTTCAACACCATGAACTCATTCTTGGCCATTAAGCCCCATCTGAATCACAGTATTTTTAATCACAGACCTAATAATGAAGAGGACCCTATCCTCTCTGAGGACTTCTAATAAAGTACCCATTCGAAAGTGGGGACTGTGTTATCAATGATAACATGTTTAAATGAAAAAAATATGTGGCTAAATGGAATTATTTCAATTTACCAAATTTGCCATAATTATCACAAAGTTCCAGATTTTAAACATTTATTTGATGAAATAGTTTAACCTTCCAGTATTGTCAATTTCTAAATCTTTCAAATGTACTTTCAGTAGGTCACAGGGCAAGTTGTAATTAACTGAAGTCAGCTTTGACTGATAAATCCAAAAAGTCAACTGATGCGTTTAAAAATGTATCAAATAAAGCACTTGCCTCATATGAATTTAGCTTTTCAAACTGCGAGTAACAGGTTGTGTCAAACATCTGTGAGTAGAACTGCCAAATACATGTTTATTTTTTCTTTGTGTGCATCCCTAATAAATGTGTTGCTATATGATAATTTGGGGGGCTTGAAAAGTGTTGATCATATAGACGGGGAGACTTGAACATTTTTAGCTTATATTTGGTATTTATATATATATATATTATATATATATATATATATATATATATAATATATATAATATATATATATATACCAAAAAGATATATATATATATATATATATATATATATATATATATATATATATATATATATATATATACCAAAAAGAGCTTATATGGTGAGTCAATGGCGTCTGTATGTCTGTATGTACCGGTATGTATGTGGTTATGTATGAGCAGATGTATGTCCATCACACGCAAAGGCTCCCATACCGCCAAAGCTACCATCTCAGTATTTTGGTGTACAGGTAGATGCAGGGGTTGAGATGTGACGTTGTTCAAATGAACATGTCAGTGTCAAAAATATGCAAATGAGGTAAGAAAAAGGGGAAATCCTGCAAATGTGCAGGAGTTGTGGCAGTAACTGAAACAGCCCACACATCTGAGTAAGAGGTTTTTGACCTTTAACCTATTTGTATGCAGGGTACCTATTATGTTTGGGAGTTGTGGCAGTAACTGAAACAGCTAATTAGTCATTTCCTGTCATTGTTTATGAACTGTGACATATTAACAGACCTGCTAAAACCATAGACATAGAGAGGGGGAAGACTGTCTATGCTCAAACTAAGAGGGACTAGCTGTTTCTGCTATGCATGTTGCTAAAGTTGACCTCCAGTACCTAAAGTTTCAGACCTTATTTACTTTTGTCATTCTTCTTTTCCTGGTTTAAATATTTCTGTTGTTTCCTGGTTGTACTGTGCAGAAATCATTGTCATAACATCAACGTAGAATTTTCCTGCACTGAACAGATAGAAACAACACTTATTGTTGATCTTTGGTATGTACCAATTCTGATCAAATTTGAGCGACACTGTATAATTGTGGTATTTTTTTAAAGGATACTGGGAGGGGGGAATCTGAAAGAAATAAAATTTCAATCGCAATTCCTCCAACCCACCCGCCCAAACCGTCATTGTGAACGCAGCCTTATGAATATAGCGGTTGTAGTACTGAATTGCTAGCTGCTTTGGAGATGGTACTGTGAAGCGGAAAATATTCTGTGTTATCATGAAGGTCTGCCTCTGCCTCCATCATATGAGGTATTTACAATGTTAACAGTAGGGTACTGATGATTGTAGGCTAAGTGGCTGTTGAGTGTACAGAGAAGTGTGTTGTGATCTCAGCTGTGTTTGTAAGAATTTCTGTCTTTTAAGAGGTTATTAGTGAGACATTGATTTTCTTGGAAGAAGAGTTATATTCAATGTCCATGAGAATAACTTTGAGGTACTGGGGCACAATACACTCCTTCGCTAAAGCTGTGTGGAGGAAAAATGGCTAATGGAGGTGGCCACTGTGTGCTGGCTGTGAGCAAAAAGCAAGAAGGGGGTTGTGTTTACTGTGTTGCACAAGCTTCTTTTGTATCATCATCACACAATGTGTCATGTCAATCATTTAATTATTCATACAAACTGACGTTCTGAAGGAAATTTCACACATTCATTACCTAATCATTAATAATAATAATAATAATATCAATAATATTTTATGGTTGTTTGTCATTTGGATGCAATGGTATTTATTTGTAAGCGCAGTGATTTAGTTTGTGTTGAATGGCATGTATAATTTTTGTTAAATCTTTAATACCTGTACTGTGTAACAGAACGTGTCATGGCTGAGGTCGACATTTAGTGGTGTTGACCTCTTAATTATTGTTCTTGGTCAAGAGAGCATGTGCAAAACGAAAAGTAGAAAAGACTCTCCCACTCACCCAAGGCTAAGTTTGTTTAATGTACTGCAAAACATGTCTTCTTGGCTAGCATCCTTTTTGCTCACGTACACACACATTAGCATATGGTTTAGCGATGTCTGTTTGTGTCTGTCTGTCTGTCTGTATACCCAATATCTCAAGAACTGCTAAAGGTATGTCAACCAAATTTAGTACACAGCTTAAGGATCTAAATGGCAACTACTGTAAAGGTTTTCGTGGGCGTGGCTTGGATATTAATAGCTCTGGGCACAGACACTGCAATTGTAATCATGGACAACTTTCCAACGTGAATCCGCAAGGAAGCTCATGTTATTAAGTTGCTTCATAGAGCATAAATTGTTAATCTACAGGACCGTCAGAGAAAGCCAGGTAGGTGTTTAACTCTTTTAAGATGAAGTTCAAAACTACTTGTGAGTGAGTGGAAACAATATGGCGGATGATTGACGTGCAGCCAATCGAGTCAGCCGGTGTGACATGACGTATTCGTCATGGCAAACTGTAAATGATCGCCGCACATTGTTGTCCTTATGCAGACAATCTAAAAAACATCACACTCTGTCTATTCTGTTATTCAGAGAAAAAGATTATGGCGGTTGATCACACGCAACAGTAAAATCCATTTTGTAAGCACACACCGCTACGCAGGATATGGTGTTAAAAGAATTTAATAAGCGACAGTGGACAAATACAAGCAGTGGTAACCTAACTACGGAAAAATACAGTGACAAGCAAAACTACGAAAGTAAAAATCTAGGCAAAAACCATTTCAAAACTAAGCACAAAATAACTCAAAGATTGGGTAAGGGGTCTCCGCCAGTCTGCTTCCTGGGCAAAGGTTTGGGTTGCAAAGTTGTGTTTGCAGACCTTTGGAAAGCCGAAAGTGAAAGTGGTTCCACCGGGCCGGTGGAGATCACCTTCTTGAGTGGGGGTACATGCAATGGACGGCCCATGGTGGGAAGCAGACTAGTGGAACCAAGGAGGAGATGGGGTTGGTGCGGGATAGCTTGGCAGACAGCCTGATGGCCTAGAATGAATGAACTTGGACAAGAAGCTTGCAGCAAGGATTAGGTCAAGTGCCGTGCGCAAGAAAGATGGTAGCTAGATAGCAGATGCTAAGTGTCTACGTCAGCAGATGAGTAGATAGATAACCAGTATAAGATGTCTACGTCAGCAATGCAAAGTGACTTCAGGACATGTTGTTCTGCAGGCAGCCTAGCTCCGTGGACTTACAAACTGGATTTGTGTTAACACACAATTCCTTATTTTGTAAGCACACACCGCTACGCAGGATATGGTGTTAAAAGAATTTAATAAGCGACAGTGGACAAATACAAGCAGTGGTAACCTAACTACGGAAAAATACAGTGACAAGCAAAACTACGAAAGTAAAAATCTAGGCAAAAACCATTTCAAAACTAAGCACAAAATAACTCAAAGATTGGGTAAGGGGTCTCCGCCAGTCTGCTTCCTGGGCAAAGGTTTGGGTTGCAAAGTTGTGTTTGCAGACCTTTGGAAAGCCGAAAGTGAAAGTGGTTCCACCGGGCCGGTGGAGATCACCTTCTTGAGTGGGGGTACATGCAATGGACGGCCCAAGCGGAGGACAGTCAAACAGACTGGACGGAGAGACCCCCATGAAAGTGTATGTATGAGTGTATGTTTGTAGGAAGTATGGGTTGTGACGCTCGAAACCAAGTTGACTCGCTTGGTTGGAGATGAAAGTATGGGACTCGGGGGGAGTTGTGATCTGGGGTGACAGGTGCCCCTGTGCGGCCCAGCATGAGGGTGCAGTGATGTTTGGTGCTTGTGCAATGGGGGGTGACGCTCGAGACCAAGTTGACTCGCTTGGTTCGTGATGAGAGTATGGGATAAGAGCCCCGAGGGGCGGCAGCACGGATCGGGGGGAGCTATGGGGCTCCCGGCCCGAGGAGCTGCAGCTGGGGTGACAGGTGCCCTGTGCGGCCCCAGCATGAGGGGTGCAATGGCGGCTGGTGCGTGTGTAATGAAAGTATGGGATACGAGCCCAGAGGGGCGGCAGCACGGATCGGGGGGGAGCTATGGGCTCCCGGCCCGAGGAGCTGCAGCTGGGGTGACAGGTGCCCCTGTGCGGCCCCAGCATGAGGGTGAAATGTGGGTGAAGCTCAATGGACTCCGGTCCCGAGGTGCTGGCAGCACGGCTCGGGGGGAGCAATGATCTGGGGGGACAGGTGCCCCTGTGCGGCCCCAGCATGAAGTGGTGATGTGGGTGGCAGGTGGCCCTGCATGGGGTGAAGGTTGCAGGTGGCCCTGCGCGGTCCCGACAGGTCCGAAATGTGGTGTACGTGCGAAACAAAAAAAAAAAAAAAAAAAAAAAAAGAAAGTTGCTACAGAGTGGCTAGTGTCTCTACAAAAGGCCCTATGGCATAGTCATTGATTGAGATGCGTGACGCAGAAGGCTTTCTGGTGTCCGAATATAAGTACGGTAACAGTCACTGGACCACCTGCCGAGAGTTTGAATAAGGTGGTCTGGAAGGTGGGCGTGTGCGGCTGTGGTGGCTGCCCCAATGCGAAATGAATGTCCAGCGTACAGGTGGGGCTGGAAGCCAAGGCGCGAAAGTAAGGAACGGAGCAGCGCAGTGAATGTCTCGCGGTTTAGTGGTACTCTTTCTGGAAGGATGAAGAGGGGTTCCTGAGGCGAAGAACACATTTGTCGGCGGACTCTGAGGAAACGATGGATTGTTGTGACTGGGCATATCGTTGACTTGGTGGCGAATAGACGAAGCTTAAAGCCACGGCGCATTTGATCTGTCTTGGATGCCTTAATGTTCACGGAAAGAGCATCCGGATAGCCCTGAGTGTCGGTTTGGACGTTGAGGTCGCGAACACACAGGTTATATGCAGGGTTAAAGGAGCGTCCAGAGCAGGTGAATTCGCTACAGCGGAGAAAACCAAAGAAGGCTAAGACGAACGCAGATTCCAGCAGGAGGTCTAGATATGGTCCATACACAGTGGAGCGGAGCAGCGAGCACAGTTGTCGCAGGATATCAAATGTTATGGGTAGCCGGGGGCGTGAAGATGGTCCTTGCAGCCGTTGAATTCCCCGTAAGGTGTACTGGAGACGAAGGTGTGGTTGGTTGTTAGTTGAGGTGAGTGGGTTTGGCAGACCCGCCATTATGTAGTGATGACGGATGCCGGCGAGATAAACCTTGATGGTGGAGTACTTGAGGTGAAGGTGGGCAATGCACAGTGGACGACGAATAGATTAGCAGGTCTTCGGAGATGGGTGGATAATGAGACATCTGTACATGAGTGCCGTACATTGCGGAGAATTGTACCCACGAGCGAACTCCGGTGGCATAAGATTCAATTGTCCGGGTGCCCAGTGCAGCGTGTTTGAAGGTGGCGGCCGCCCTATTCAGTTGAACATTATGTTGGAGGGTAGTTGGCAGGGTGTCGCATTGGCCAAGGTAGCTGCTTGGCGGAAGCGTGTCATCTGAAAACGAGAAAGAGAATCAGCAATTAAGTATGTTTGCCTGGTATGTGGTCGGCATGGAACATGAAATTATGGGAGGCAGCGCAAAGCACGAGGGTGCGCATCAGTTTCATGATTGATGGTGACTTGGAACGGCCTTTATTGACAATATGGACCGTGGCCATGTTGTCGCAGTTGAACACCAAGCGTTTGCGGGTCCATGATTGGCCCCAAAGTAGAGCTGCGATGACGATTGGGTAGAGTTCCTGAAAAGCAATGGAGAGCTCACGGTTGGCGTCAAGCTTGAGATGGGGAGGCCAGCAGCGTGCATTAAACCATTGCCCTTGGAAATACCCGCCAAAACCAATACCACTGGCATCTGTAAAAAGCTGTATTGCTGAGGCCCTTGTAGCGTGGAAGTCGAGGAACATTGATACTCCGTTCCAGCTGGAGAGAAAGCGGTGCCACATCCGAAGGTCAAGTCTGCTCTCGGCGGTCAAATGGATGCGGTAGTGGAGTTTCCGTGCTCCTTTTGAGATTTCGATTAGGCGTGATATGAAAGTTCGCCCAGGTATAATGACACGGCATGCAAAGTTGAGGTGCCCTAGGAGGCTTAGCAGTTCTCGTTTTGTACACGTGGGGCGAGATAAGAAGGACTGGATGAGGGCGGCTATTCTAGACAGTTTATCGTGAGGGAGCCGCGCTTCCATCTTCACTGTGTCAAGCTCTATTCCAAGGTATTCTAGTATAGTAACGGGGCCGACGGTCTTGTGTGGCGCGATGGGTACAGAGAGTCTCCTGAAGATGTGGGTAATTAAGGCCATAGTGCGGTCCGCATCGAATGATGGTTGTCAACTGTTAGGAAATCATCTAGCAGGTGGAAAATTATCTCGATACCGTAATTTTCTTGAGCAATCCAGCAGATGGCCTTGGAAAGCTGATCGAAGATCTTAGGGCTGGAGCGTGACCCGAAGGGCAGTCGGGTGAAGAAATAGAAATGTTTTTTCCAGTGGATGCCATAAAAGTGCCATAGCGAGGGTTGAATAGGGATGAGCTTAAAAGCATCGACAATGTCAGTCTTGCACAGCCATGCTCCTCGGCCCGCCCTTTGGATGGCTGCGATGGCATTGTCTATCTTTACGTAGGAGAGCGAAATTCCTGTTTGTCGATGAAGTCATTCACGCTGGGTGTGTCTTCATTGTTGTGAGGGGATGACAAATCAACGATTAGGCGCTTTTTGGCTGAGTATTTCTTTTCTGCGATACCTAGCGGGCTACAGCGATAAATGGCGTATGGTGGTGTGGTGAAAGGGCCGATAAGATAGCCCTTTTGCAGTTCGGAGTTAATTTGGTGCGACACAAAATCCGGATCTTGTCGGGCTGAGAGAAGGTTGCAACAGATGAGCGATGAGGAAAGTTGACAGCATAGGCCTGTGTTAAATTCTTCAGAAAGTCCATAAGCAGGTACTTGACGAATCCTTTGTCGGGGTGGTTTGAAAGTTCGGAGGCAAGGGTGCCAATATTAATTGGTGTCGATGGTGCACAAGTGTCAGCGTTAAATGTGGATGGCGTATCGTGCAGTCAGGCTCTGTTAGCTTGGTCTTTAGGTCGACATTTTCCTTGAGCTGATGAGTGATCGGATGAGTAGCATACCAAACACACGTGGGAAAAACCACAGTTACTTCGTTTGCAACCAGGCTGGGAGTTGAAGTTATTGCAGATTTCCCTACCCTGGTAGGTGACGCGTCTTCTTCCGCTTTTATCGACGGTCGATGAAGGCGATTGGAACCTTATGGGATTGTTGTTTGGTCTCTTACTCTCGAGGTACGGGCAGACTTCGGTGGTATGCACTGCACTATTGCAAACGTTGCAAAGGTTGGCCTTGAGACCGGAGAATGTCGAGGTGTAGATGAGCGAATCGCGAACTCCCCAGTCTACTTTGATGCCATGATTTAACAGGAGTGCGGCCGCCTTGGCGGAAAAGTCGCGGTGGTAATCGTAGAAGGCGAAACCGCTAAAACGTTTTGACATGCCAACGATGTCCGTGACGTATGCATCAAGTTCTGTTCGACGATTAGGGAATGCCTCACACATGACGTTTTTATAGACGGTGAAAGCTTGAATGAATTCAGTAATGGTGAGAGGTCTATTTACTCTGCCGTCCTGGAGAGGTTTCAGCGACAGGGCTTCGTTGCCGATGATGATATGTCGTTCGCCATCGTGGTAATTGTAGCCGGGTATGAGTAAGCAGGCAAGATTGATATCCTTACCTGAAAGAATATCGCGGCGAATAGCAGGTGAAACCAGTTCGACGTTTGGCAGTCTTTCGGATGGTATGCCGCGGCCCTGGAGGAGGTTGTAGGCGGAAAAGTTCGAGGCAAGCGCGACCGTGTTTACCCCTGGATGGTCGCTTGAACGGGCGGATTGTGAGCTGCCTGGGCGCCGCCATCTTGGTTCTGCTGGGGGCTGTTGTTGTTGCCGGAAGTGAAGGCTTCTCCCCGCAGGTCGGTGAGAGGGCGTTGTTGCAGTAGATTTGCTATGTTGGCCATGTTGGCGGCCATGTTGGCCATCGAAGTCTGCAGGGCGGAAAACATGTCCATCGTTACGACTCCCGATTGAGGTGGTACTTGATTTGTTGATACTGGAGTTTCGCTTTGCGGTATGGTAACGGCAGCTGATTGAGGTTGTGGGAGACCGTGGGCAGCCGTCGCTACGGTGGCTGGAGCAGTTGGAGCGGTCTGACCTTGTTCGGCAGCGGGGAGGTCAGGAGGGTGGACGACGCCCCTCGCGTCCTGATCGTGCACGGGTCACTGGACGAACGTACGGCGTTACGCGCGGCGTAGACTTCTTGGTTCGTTTTCGAGGAGGCATTGTCGGCGCTGTGGTCCGGTAGATACGGGAATGAAAGGGGACCGGGAGTGACTTGAAACGAGCAGCAGGGAGTGTTGTAATAGCTTGGCAGACAGCCTGATGGCCTAGAATGAATGAACTTGGACAAGAAGCTTGCAGCAAGGATTAGGTCAAGTGCGCGTGCGCAAGAAAGATGGTAGCTAGATAGCAGATGCTAAGTGTCTACGTCAGCAGATGAGTAGATAGATAACCAGTATAAGATGTCTACGTCAGCAATGCAAAGTGACTTCAGGACATGTTGTTCTGCAGGCAGCCTAGCTCCGTGGACTTACAAACTGGATTTGTGTTAACACACAATTCCTTATTTTGTGTATCTATAGTCTGTCCATGGAGGTATTAGCGAGAAGGAGCGTACATGGAAAATAAGTAGATTAACTTGCATTGTATTTTGCGCAGATCATCCCTTTACCTCCTTTCTTTTTCTTGCCCTTGAACTGGTGCTTCCGAGCCGTAAGTTGACATAAATGTGTACGCCGTTAGAGTACAATAAAATATGAAATAAACTTTATCACCATTGTAAATTAGACACACAGATCAAAAATATGCCAATTACATGTGCGCAGTATTTGGTTTTGCAAAACAGTGGGTCAATCAACGCAACACAAGACCGGATATAGGAGAGTCAGGCACTCAAGAGATGGGTAGTTGCGTTGTTTGCCCTACAATAAACTCATTTGTCAGTCAGATTTATCATAAATTTTTAGGGGTTCCGCAATTTCGCACAGAATGCATCAACTTTCTTGAGTAACTATCAATGTGACTATCAATTTCACGATGAGTTTTAAGCCACTGAATACACGGGACGCCATTGCATAAATAACTACATCATCAAGCTAGACTCCCAAAGTTACCATTTTGTGTGTATGGAATCTTACCACAGAGACTACCTAGTTTTGAAAATATGCGGTGCTGTATCAATGACACCTCAGAAAATGACACATAAACTTTAATTTACCTTCTGGTGGTGGCGCAAATAATTTAATGTATTTTTTGAGATCAATTTGATTTTGAAATTTGCAAAAGGTGGAAATAGGTGGAATGCTAATTCTAAACACTAAAGAAGGAAAATTCAATAACATTTTATTGCTCTGTTGTTGGTAAACTTTGTTCAGCTGGAGTCAATATTTTGAATTTTATTTTTTATGATTTTTTTTTGCAATTTTTTGCAGTTTTGGCAATAAAAAAATATTGTTCTCGGAAAGTGTAAGTCCGATTGATTTGAAACTTGGTATGGAGGTTCATAGGGGTTACCTCAGTCAGATTTGTGCAAATGGTGGCGGTGAAATTTGCGTAATTGTAGGGGATTCATATGTGTGACATCAGTCAGATTGTTTGAATTTCCCAATGTTGGGCAAATTTCTTCCTTATTAAAACTTGTTAAGAGGTTCTAAGGGGTGAACAAAATCAGATTTGTTGAAATTGGTGAAATATTCATATTTTTTTGGTATATTTTTCCCTTGTTTGGTCTAAGAATTTTTGAATCCTGAAGCCTGATATTTTTATGCAGTTATGACGGGCTAGCATACATGACTCAAATTTGTTGCCGTTATCAGAAAATGGTTCTGATCAAATGGGCGCAATACTGTCTTATTGGCGGTATTTTGATAGTGTGACATTTTGTCGGCATGTACTTTCTACTTGGAAATTTTTTACTTCACTTTTGCAAATGCTGCCACTTAAATCATTTATTTATTTTATTATTTATTTTACAGATTACAGACAAAGTCCTGCTACACTACCCAGGGGATTCATTTGGTCGTAAAAAGGCTCACTTTTGGCTGTTTGAAAGCTCACATTGGCTGTTTGAAGGCTCACATTTGAACGATTGCTCGTTACAAGACTCACAGAACACTCAGACATTTGGCCATTAGAAGTCTCACATTTCACTATTGTAACAATCACGCTAGCTATCAAAAGAATCAAATAAATATTTAAAAATTGGAAGATTTGAGTACTTGCTTTAATCTTACTGTGACAGCTACAAGATATATAAAGACAACATACAGTGATATAATTATTTATTCTTGGTATTTATCAAATAATCCATCCTAGAGAAATACAAGGACAAATTGTACGGGAATTCTTGAGTGAAACAGATTGTTACAGTATCTTTTTGAAAACTACTTCAATAATCTGAAGGAATCTTATCACATCTGTAACAAGTTTAATACATCAATACAATGAGGGTAAAGAAATTAAGCACAAAGGCCGAAAATGAAAAGAGAAGTTGCATCTCCAACATAAAAGACAATGTCCACAAAATTCTTATAGAAAGGTTGTTATTGAGGGTGATGGCAATTGTCGATTTACGGCTATAAGTCAAGGCCTATTTGGAACTCAGATTCATCGTTAGGCTGTTAGATTACAAACTGTCAACTATATAATTGATCATTGAATATGAATATGAAAATTTCATTAAAGGTGACTATCAGAGATTTGGTGTAAATAATCAAGATGACTAAAGGCAGTACATGTGTAATCTGATCCAGGTTTTGCAAACACCATATACACTAAAAACCAAAATGATTCCAACACTCGTTCTCTAATGACCATTCAGTCAACCAATTATAGTAACAACTCGACCATATCCACAATAATACACGTGAGCATATATAGTTCATATCTGGTTGGCAGTTTTTGCTACATCTCTCTACTCGTTAATAAAGATGCTGCTAATTTAAACCCTTCCTTACAATAATTGCTATGGTTAGAATGTCTTTTTAGGTAAATTTAGGTAAATCCAAATTCTACATATTATTGTTCTGTGTTTGTGAATGAAGATCACTGACTTCACTGCAAAGCTAGTTTTAGCCATATAACACTACTTTCTCATCTGTTTTCTATACACCAGATTCAGATGTTTTCATGGTTGCATGTTGGACTAGATGAAGAATCCTACCAGCAACAAATGAGAGATCTTGACAGTCAAGTCCAAATGGTGAGTGTCAGGGAGAAAAAGGAGCAATGAAAGCAGCATGGGAGAATATTAAAGCAGAACTTGACAAAACTGAATGTGAGGCTATAGCAAATAACACTTCTGTCCAAAGAGTAGATTCAAAACTGTATGGACAACTTTGGTGAAGAAGTAACAGTGACCTGTATGAAACAAGATCCTTGGCAATCTCACTTGACCTACCTACTCTGTTATAACG
Organism: Ptychodera flava; assembly: GCF_041260155.1. Taxonomy (NCBI): domain Eukaryota; kingdom Metazoa; phylum Hemichordata; class Enteropneusta; family Ptychoderidae; genus Ptychodera; species Ptychodera flava. The sequence continues at coordinate 198,966 of NW_027248403.1, forward strand.
TGTACAGATTGAAACAAAACATGTCTATCTGGTAGTTTTCCTGACTCATTTGAACCACTATTGATAACTGATAAGATGAGAGAGGAGGGATGACAAAGTTGGATTACAACTCAAGTTGAAAGCAACATATGACCAAGCCAGATTGATGAACTGGAACTGTTCTTCATAAACAGTAAGTTTGCAATGTCTTTACATTATCTTCCAGTTTGATGTAAATAATAACTAGTTTAGTTATCTGACTGAATGGCACAGTTGATGTTTCTGAAATTTAGACTATTATAACTTTTACTGTTAACTTGAACTTTATTGTCATAACACTGTCACACCTATTGCAGGGTTGGACAGTGGTTGTTACATGACCAAAATTGATCAAAAATGACACAAAACAGATAACAAAACAAAAGCTGCAGCATAATACATTCCTGTATCAAAAAAAAATGTAGATAGTAAAAGTAAACCCTGAAGAAATCATGCAATGAGTGGATAAAATATGCTGGGAATATCAGTGAATTTCATCATGATATATGATAATATTCTAATTTTGTCACAGCAAGTGTATGAAAATCCTGAAATACAGGTTGATGGTGTTTGCTGCTACCACTGCTGCATTTTTAACTACTGTAGACTATAAAAGCTATTATCGGTCCGTGGTCGTTGTCTATCTGTATGTACCATATGTATGTATGTATGTATGTATGTATGTATGTCCATTATAACGATGTCCATCTACTCCAATATTTTGAGAACTGCAGTACTTACAGATGTGATATTTAATGTGTACCGTAGATACGAAATATGATTATAACACTGTTTTTCATTTTTAGCTCACATTTGGTGCTGAATAAGTTCATTTACATCCCATTCATGCATGAATGTGTGTACCGGTATGTATGTATGTGTATATGTCCTTTAACATCAAAAACTCCTAAACCGCAGCACTCACTGTCTTAGTATTTGATGTACAGGTAGGTGCACCTGGGGGTGGGTAGAGATGTGAATTCGTTCAAATGAACATGTCAGTGTTAAACATATGCAGATATGGGGGATGAGGGAAATAATCCTGCAAATTGCTAAAATCTGTAACATTGGTCACATAGGGTGGAAACTTGGCATTCAGGTTTCTTAGGTATTCTAAATTAGGTGTGTACAAATTTGGATGAAATTTGCATGTTTCTGTTTTTGGGGTAATATTTGTAGATTTTAGTCTAAAAATCTTTTTCTCTGAAATCGCTCTTCCAAGTGCTTCGAAAGGTTGTATTAAATTTTATATTCTTGGGATGACCTAATCTATTTTGTACAAATTGTATTGAAATTTTCATATAATTTTGTAATTTTTGAGCAATTTTTCCAATTTTTAGTCCAAACATTTTTTCATCCAAAACTACCGATCTGATAGCTTTGATATATTAGGTTCCTAAGGTAGATAAAAATGTAATGTATTAAAATTCTGATGAAATCTGCAATTTTGTATTTCTGGTGCAATTTTTCTAATTTTTGGTCAATTTTTTTTTCTCAAAAACTGCTTGACTGCTTGCTTTGATATTTGGTACACAGGTTCCTAGGGTTTATTTTAACTTGATTTATAGAAATTAGGTTGAAAATTGGCCAATTTTGTATTTTGGGGCAATTTTTGCCATTTTTGGTCAACATTTTTTCTCTTAAAAAACCTACTGATTTGATAGCTTTGATATTTATTGGACAGGTTCCAAGGGTGTTCGTTAATATGAATATTGAAATTAGGATGAAATCTGCAAACTTTTGTGTTTCAGGGCAATTTTTTGTCATTTGGTCAAAAAAAAATTCTGAAAAATTACCTGTCTGATCGCTTTGATATTACTACACAGCTTCCTAGGGTTTATCATAATATGATATATTGAAATAAGGTTGAAATTTTTAGCTACTATAGACTATAGTTTATAGAAGCTATTGGGATGGGTATCTGTCTGGCATCCATTGTCTGTTTGTATATATGTATGTCCGTTGGTGAGGATGTCCGTCCTCTCAAATATCTTCAGAACCGTAATTTTAACAGATTTGATATTTGTTGTGTGGATGCAAAATTTGATTATGAGAAAGTACATTTTTTTGTTTTTTTAATACTGTTGAAAATATGCAAATTAGCCAAAAAAGGCGTTTTTGGTAAAAAAATCTTCTTCATAGCCGCTGGTAAGACAGCTTTGATATTTGGTATCCAGATCCCTAGGGATGACCCAAGGAAGATTGTTCAAATTGTGATGAAATATGCAAATATGTATTTGAAGGAATTTTTCGTCATTTTGGTCAAAAATTTAGTTCATCAAAGTGCTTGTCTGCCAGCTTGATGTTTGGTATTCAGGTTCATAGGAATGATCAAAACATGATATATTGAAATTATGATGCAATTCAGAATTGTGTATTTTTGGTGCAATTTCGCTACTGTTGTAATGTCCACTTCATTTTTAGCTCACATTTGGTTATACCAATGTGAGTTTATCGTATAAGCTGAAGTCGATGGCGTCTGTATGTATGTGTGTATGTATGTATGTATGTATGTATGTATGTATGTATGTACAGTATGTCCGTCAACATCAAAAACACGCAAACCGCTGCACGTTTCAGCTTGGTATTTGGTGTGTGGATGCATCCTGGGCTATAGATGGGATTTTGTTCAAATGAAGTCTGCATTGCCAAAATTATGCAAATGAGCTTACAAATGTGAAAATGGTCAAGAATTAATAACTCAAGAACTGCTGTTTTGATTGCTCTAAAAATTTGTGTGTAAGTACCTTAGGTGAACCGTAAACAGTTTAACAAATATTTGTGAAGATATCCTTAATTTTGTATTTTTGCTGAATTTTTTGGTGATTTTTCTCATTTTCAGTAAAAATTCTTCTTCTCTGAAACCCCCTGCCCAATGGCTCTCAAATTTGGGTTGGATCTTTGCGAGGGTGTTACTCTTCTAATTTGTTGAAATTATGACAAAATTGGGAAAATTACTATTTTGGAGCAATTTTGTCATTTTTGGTCAAAAAATCTTAAACAGTATTTTCTTTTTGAAAACCCTGGACAGACAGCTTTTATATTGGTGCACAGACGTACAGAGATGACAATAGTTAGATATGTGGAAATTGTCCTGAAATATACAAATTTGTATTTTTAAGACAATATTGTCATTTTTGGTCAAGAAAACCTGTTCTCAAAATTACTTGTTTGATAGCTTTGTAATTTGGTATAAAGTCATGATGTATGTTATTAGACATATTTTCTGCTCAAAGTGTTGGGAAACCCCAAAATTTGTATATTTTAGGTAATTTTCTCAGTTTGTGACCTTAAATGACCTACACCAACCCAGGATATGTTGTGAGACAGTTTTGAAGGCTGTGAACATAATTTTGTCATATTTGGTATCAATTTGTAGGAAATTTTGATCCAGAAAACAAAGCTGAGGTGAATTTTTTCATTGCGGACCAATTTTTGCAACTTTTCTATGTAAGACATTCAAGAACTGATGAGAAATTTGGATCCAGGATAATTCCAGATGTTGTAATCACCGCCAACAGTGGAAGGCATTTCACTCTCTGTAACTAACTTAAGTGCTGTTTACATTTGAATGGTAACACTCATCGCATTAATTAAAAACTTTCCAAGGTTGTAAATAAATTCCTGTCATCTGGCGTTATGTAATACCAAGGAATGGAACAGTTGATAATCAGGATGGGTTAGGGTCTAGAAGATTGATGAGGTAGCATTACTTTTTTTACCAGATCCCTTGTACATTTTTTTACCCACTCCCTTCTTTTCTTTTTATCAAACCTTCTCTGTCTATTTTTTGTTGTTGACATTTGCTTATGTATTTAGGATCTGCTTGTCTCATTGCTATAGAAGTTGATATGCATGTTCCTAAAGATGACCTCCAGTACCTAAGTTGGAGACCTTATTTGGTTTTGACATTCTTGTTTTTCTGGTTTAAATATTTCTCGAATGGACCAATTCAAACTGAATGTGAGCACACTGTCCTTGACGGTATTTTTAGTCCTTTGGGCCTTTGGCCCAAATACTAATGTGATGACGCAGCCTCTGTTGTCGCATACAGTGGGCCGTATGCTGTGGACGCAGGTATCTCAGAAACGCTCCAGTAACTTTTTCTGAAATTTGTCCACCGGTAGTGGTCACTTGGGCATGTATCTCAAACGGTCTTTTTCTTTTTTGATTGAACCATTTTAAAGTCACTTTTTAACTTTTTTTTTGAAAACTACTATTTTCAATTTTCCTCAAAACCACTGGTTTGATTATTGTGATATTTGGCATGGGGTGTTCGTAAATTTGAAATGCCGTCAGAAATGTTCAAAATTTGGTGATACATTCCTTGTATTATTTTTAAACAATATTTTATCCATTTTTAGCTCCGCTGTCAGCGACGCGGAGCTTATCAAATAGGTTGATTTTCCGTCGTCGTCCGTCGTCGTCGTCCGTCGTCCGTCGTCGTCCGTCAACAATTGCCTTCTCCTCTGAAACCGCAAGTCTGATTGCTTTGAAATTTTATGTGCAGTTCACTTGGGGTGACCTCACTTGAGTTTGTTCAAATCGTGGTGAAATTTGCATATTTGTATTTTGGGGCATTTTTTGGTGTTTTTGGTAAAAAAATTTTCTTCTCTGAAACCACTTGTCCGATTGCTTTGAAATTTGATATGCAGTTTACTTAGGGTGACTTCAGTCAGATTTGTTCAAATCGTGGTGAAATTTGCATATTTGTATTTTTAAGGCAATTTTTGTCATTTTTGGTAAAAAAATCTTTAAAAATCTTCTTCTTCAAAACTACCAGTCAGATAGCTTTGATATTTGGTACATATGTCCCTAGGGATGATCTATTTCAGATTTGTTCAAATTGTGGAGAAATATGCAAATTTGCATTTTTAAGGCAATTTTTGCCATTTTTAGTCAAAAAATGTATTTCTCAAAAAGTACTGGTCTGATAGTTTTGAAATTTGGTATACAGGTTTCTACAGATGAACTAAGTAATATATATTGAATTTCTGATGAAATCTGTAATTTTGTAATTTTTGGGCAATTTTGCCATTTTTGTCAAAAATGTGTATTTGGTCAAAAAATGTGTATTTTCAAAACTACTCATCTGATAGCTTTGAAATTTGGTATACAGGTTCCTGCAGATAAACTGAATGATATTTATTTAAAATTATGATGAAATCTGCAATTTTGTATTTTGGGGGCAATTTTTGCCATTTTCGTCAAAAAATGTGTATTTCCAAAAACTTGTCATCTGATAGCATTGCAATTTGGTATACAGGTTCCTACAGATGACCTAATGATATTTATTGAAATTATGATGAAATCTGCAATTTTGTAATTTTGGGGCAATTTTTGCCATTTTTGGTCAAAAAATGTGTATTTCCAAAACTACTCATCTGATAGCTTTAAAATTTGGTATACAGGTTTCTATAGATGAACTCAAAAGTATTTATTGAAATTATGATGAAATCTGCAATTTTGAATTTTTGGGGCATTTTTTTCCATTTTTGGTCAAAAAATGTGTTTCTCAAAAGTACTGGTCTAACAGCTTTGAAATATGGTATACAGGTTTCTATAGATGAACCAAATTTAATCTTTTGAAATTATGATGAAATCTGCAATTTTTGTTTTGGGGGCAATTGTTGCCATTTTTGGTCAAAAAATTTTACTCTCAAAATACTACTCATCAGATAGCTTTGGTTGACATGTTCTGAGGGATGATCTAATGTGATATATTCAAAGTATGATGAAATCTTAAATTGTGTATTTTTGCAGCTATTTTAGCCACTTTTTTCTGGCCACTGCATTGAGCTATCAAAGATTTCCACCTTTTTCATCAACACGTATCAAAAATAGTTATTCTCTACATAAACACAGCGGAGCTATATCGGCCGCTAGGTCGCTTGTATTTTATATTTACTTGATTTTGACTCACTTTCGCTAAAGCTACCGTCTGCACATGCGCACAACTGTAGGACAAAATCTGAGTTGAAGAATCGAAAAGGGACGCCATCTTGTTTCTCGTTCTGGGCATATTTTTTACATTGTAAATGTTACACTGTGTATTTCAATATGTTTATAGTTATGAAGTTGAAAGTGATGCACTTTTGCGGCTGTCGTGTATTTTTTGGTACGAAATGCACCTTTGATTAACTGAAGAATGATGGCCTCCGTAGGCGATAAACAACGGTACGGCAGGAATATCAGTTCTGCTGACGAAGTAATCCAATTGGCGTGTATAAGTCAGGGGCTCACATAGGGGAGAACCACTTGATTTCTGGGGGGTATGGAGGATGTTGAGAAAAAATTGTCACAAGGTGAAATGAAAGAAAAAATTAAGCCTGTAATGGCTTGAGAAAAAAAAATTCTCACAACAGACAGAAAGAAAAAAGGAATTGTCACAATGCACTTGAAATGAGCAAAATTTGGGGCGACTTGCAGCGATTTCGAAGCTGTTATCCAATTGGTTGGCAGAATCTTACCGTAATAATGAAATAATACAAATAACTCCCTAAGTGCTGGGAATAGTGACAATCGACCAATCAGATTAACCTTGCAAACATGCTGCGAGTCGCCGCAAAATTTTGGAAACTTCATTCTCATGTATTTTTTGCTGGCATGCTGCCATAGGCGGCGCAAATGTTTTTACCACAAGCAATTCTATGTGTTTTTTTCCCCAGCACTTATGACATAAGCATTCACTACTTTACACCTCAGTGCACTCGATGTTTTCCTTCCCTTTCTTACCCAAGAAATCATATTTCAGGATTTCTGTTGCAATATCTCAATGGACATAGGCAATATCTAGATGGGACTATTTGACTTCTGTACATTGTGAAAATTTAAAACACAAGACAGGAGTCAATAAACTAGTGTTAAAACCAATATATTATTCTCTCAACATAAATATGTTAGAAAGATTACAAGTTGTCAATGAAAAATTGAGGAACAACAAATATTATGAATACAATGTGTGAGCCTTGTTTCTCTGACCACAAAAGATAACATCTCCCCTGAGAACTTAAAAGGAATTGACTGTTTTAAAGAAAAGCAGGTATAGTACTGATCACAGTTGATTTGCCAAAAAAGTGTTCTATAATTTAAAGTTGTATATATACTAGACTTTCCATTTTGTTTCATTTGTTGGAATGTAAAATGAATACATAAAACCATCCTGTGATATGTGAAACACTGGCTTAAATTTGAAAAATTGCACTGCTACTCCATTTGAATAAAAAAAATGATGCAGGTCTGACAGTAGAAATAAAAAAAAATGTCTCTCTCATAAAAACAAAAGTTCCCATACCCACTTCCTACATACCCCCCCCCAAATCAAATGGGTCTCCCCTTAATATACGCGTGCACTCATAACAAGTTAGCGTTGTTTTGCAAGGACTTTGAAAAATCAAACCGACGCCATCTTGTTTCTCGGTATGGTGCGAATTTTGACGTTTTAAAGTTTTTAGCGTGTATTTGATGATGTTTTGTAAATATGAAGTTCACAGTGATGGTACTTATGTTGCTGTCATGTATTTTTTGGCACGAAACGCTCCTTCGATAGACTGAAGAATGATGGCCTCCGTACTTGGTACTCACCCGGTACCGGCAAAGCCATTGCTGTAGCGAGGCAATCCCACCGGCGGCCCGTACTAATAGCTGGGTGAGAGCGAGGGAACGCTCTCTCCTTCTATGTCCATGTCATAACAAACTAGCGTCGTTTTATGTTGATGCACTGTCCTTTTGGCGCAGCGATAACTTTTAGTTTTTCTGTTGCTTATTTTGGGTAATTTCGTCAGTTGTGCATTGATTTTGACATCATTGTTGACTTCGATCGCTAAAGACAGTGTGTGCTTATGTTGACCGATTTACTAAGGAAGTACGCGCACTTCAGAATCACGGCATAATCCGACATGGTCATTTGGCAGGATCATCAGATCATACATGATCCGAGATTGCACTTTAAGACGGTCACGTTAACTAATATTGTTTGTTTCACTGTTGTTTAATACCTATATTTCCACTAAAAGACCATTAGAATTTCCTCGTGGCTACTTGAAATCGTGCACTGGCATGCATGTAGTTGTCAACATCACTATGCTTGAATGTAGTAGACTCTTACTATGAATATATCGACTGTCACTGCATATTGCATATGTGTGCAAGTCACTCCGTATCATATCAAAAAATGTAGTATTGCGACGTTTTAGCTGCCAGAAGCCAGAATTTACAGTTTACGAGAAAGTTATCTTACATGTAAAACTCAGTTCTACTGTGAACAAAATGCAAGCTATGTTGTATAACTATCGTGAATAGCATAATATTTTGTACCGACAAACTGTGGTCAGGATGATACTGTCCAATTTTATATTTGTCTCTTGGCACACACCAGATACTCATGACTAAAACATTTCCATATAATTGTATATTCAGTTTTTATATTTAGTTAGCTTTTCACCATATTGTATGTCCTTCCTGCACTACGTAATTCAAAATTAAATATTGTTTTTGGCCTATACATACTTGAGGGGTAAGCTTATTTAGTCTCATACATTAAAGATGCACTGTTGACCTACGGAGTCCAAACTTTTTATCATTGTATTGTAGATAGGTGTACACTCCAAATACTAAGTACAAGTGTGGTGAGTGTAACAAGCAAATGTGTTTTAGTCAATGGCCCAAATTTATTTTCTATTTGATGGACAATAAATACATTAATATTGTAATCAATGCCAACAATCCAGTTTAAGTAATTGGATTTATAGATTAGCCATTGTCCATTATATTAAATTTTCTCCCCTTCTGTATTATATAAGTTCACCGTTTCCTGTTTTAGATATTGTTGATCCTATTGAGTCCCATCTCTTATTCTTAATTCACTTTCACACATATCAAGGCTGTTGATACTTAGAATCCACACTTGAACTTATGCTGGAGCAGTAACCAACCAGTTCAAATAACTTTCATTTATGTCCAAACAATTTGACTTTTTGCCAAATTTCACATTTATGGCAAATAATAAACAGTAAGGAGGTACAAAGGACGTCGGTGCCCCCGGGCCCATGTTTTAATTGCCTAAATGATTGATATTTTTTCATTAAAATTGCAAAAATATTATGTTGAAAACACTAAATATTTGAGAGGAACTCCTTTCTCTCCATAATGGCAATAGCAACTTGCCATATACCAAGGTTTTGACAAGCTGGAGGCTTTGTTAAGGTCCGCTACAATCATGATAGGGGCCTTGACCGTATAGGGATTTCAGCATGGTGACCTACACAAGCTTGCTGTGTACGATCGAAGAGTGGCATGAGACTTCTTCTGATGGCAAACCACTACTTTGAAAGACAGGGATATAGTGCTTTATCAAATTTGTAGTTAGTGATATTTTAAGCTCCGCTGTCAGCGACGCGGAGCTTATTAAATAGGTTGATATTCCGTCGTCATCCGTCGTCGTCAGCCGTCACACATATGGCCTTCTCCTCTGAAACCGCAAGTCCAATTGCTTTGAAATTGCTTTGAAATTTTATATGCAGCTCACTGGGATGACCTCACTTAAGTTTGTTCAAATCGTGGTGAAATTTGCATATTTGTATTTTGGGGGAATTTTTTGGTGTTTTTGGTTAAAAAATCTTCTTCTCTAAAGCTGCTTGTCCGATTGGTTTGTTCAAATCGTGGTGAAATTTGCATATTTGTATTTTGGGGGAATTTTTTGGTGTTTTTGGTTAAAAATCTTCTTCTCTAAAGCTGCTTGTCCGATTGGTTTGGAAATGTGATAAGCAGTTTACTTAGGGTGACTTCAGTTAGACTTCCGTGTTCCTGCAGATGATTTTTTTAATAAAATATTTTCAAATTATTGTAAAATCTTTAATTACTGTACATATTTTTGCAGCTATTTTTGCCCTTTTGGTCAGGTCGACCTGAAGTGGCTAGTAAGATTTCCTCCTCCATCAAAACATGTGTCACACAAAAGTTATTCTCTACACAACACAAAGGAGCTCTTTTAGCCACCTAGTCGTATGTAAACATGGTCAATACCAAGGGGTGGAACATTTTATATTCATGAGGGTTAGGGTCTAGAAGATTGATGACGTATCATTACATTGTTACCAAATCTCTTGTACATTTTTTCCCCACTTCCACCTTTTCTTTTTATTAGCTCTGCTGTCAGCGACGCAGAGCTTATCAAATAGGTTGATTTTCTGTCGTCGTCCGTCAACAATTGCCTTCTCCTCTGAAACCGCAAGTCCAATTGCTTTGAAATTTTATATTCAGCTAACTTGGGGTGACCTCACTTAAGTTTGTTCAAATTGTGGTGAAATTTGCATATTTGTATTTTTGGGCATTTTTTGGTGTTTTTGGTAAAAAAATCTTCTTCTCTGAAACCGCTTGTCCGATTGCTTTGAAATTTGATATGCAGTTTACTTAGGGTGACTTCAGTCAGATTTGTTCAAATCGTGGTGAAATTTGCATATTTGTATTTTTAAGGCAATTTTTGTCATTTTTGGTTTAAAAAATCTTTAAAAATCTTCTTCTTCAAAACTACCAGTCAAATAGCTTTGATATTTGGTACATATGTCCCTAGGGATGATCTATTTCAGAATTGTCCAAATTGTGCAGAAATATGCAAATTTGCATTTTTAAGGCAATGTTTGCCATTTTGGTCAAAAAATGTATTTTCTCTTAAAGTACTAGTCAGATAGTTTTGAAATTTGGTATACAGGTTTCTATAGAGGAACTAAGTAATATATATTGAATTTCTGGTGAAATCTGTAATTTTGTATTTTTGGGGCAATTTTTGCCATTTTTGGTCAAAAAATGTGTATTTCCAAAGTACTCATCTGATAGCTTTGCAATTTGGTGTATAGGTTTCTATAGATGAATTAAATAATATTTATTGAAATTATGATGAAATCTGCAATTTTGAATTTTTGGGTCAATTTTTTCCATTTTTGGTTAAAAAATGTGTTTTCAAAATATACTGTTTTGGTGTCTTGTAAGCCCTTGGGGCTGGGTGTGGCAACCAAGCAGTTTAAGACCACACATGACACTTTAATAAATAATATAACATAACATATCATAACTGGTCTAACAGCTTTGAAATTTGGTATACCAGTTTCTATAGATGAAATAAATTTTATCTTTTGAAATTATGATGAAATCTTCAATTTTTATTTTTGGGGGCAATTTTTGCCATTTTTGGTCAGAAAATTTTATTCTCCAAAAAACTACTCATCAGATAGCCTTGGTTGGCATGTTCTTAGGGATGATCCGATGTGATATATTCACAGTATGATGAAATCTGCGATTGTGTATTTTTGCAGCTATTTTAGCTACTTTTTTTCCTGCCACTGCATTGAGCTATCAAAGGTTTCCACCTTCTTCATCAACATGTGTCAAAAATAGTTATTCTCTACATAAACAGAGCAAAGCTATATCGGCCGCTAGGTCGCTTGTCAAGCCTTCTCTGGCTAATTTTTTTTTTGGTGTCAAAACACACCATTTTTTTGTCAACTCCATGTATCTACAGGCTGTGAATACCCTTATTAATGAAATAAACAGTTGTAGAGTGTAATGTTTTGGCTGAACTATATTTTTGAATTTTATGTCAGGTTTTGGTAATAATTCCATTGACAACACCTTGACTGGAAATATTTGTGATCAAAGCCAAAATTTCTTACCTCCGCAATTCCCTGAGCTTGTTCCATGGCAGGGAAAGGCTAGTCTTCAGCATCAGGCCTGCACCTGGTGGAACATTTGGCCCCAGACCAAAACTCTTCAAAGTCTGCCCAACTTTTTTTTTCATTTGATCTTGTGTCCACTCTTTTCCAGCTACCACCTCCCTTGTCTTTTCTACGAATTTTGCTCGACTTGTCTGAGTGCGGTTTGATGTGAGACTACATTGTTTTCTGGCTTGAGGCACATATACCAGATTACACGGCTGAATGAATTACCAGTTTGATTCACCACCATGAAAGAAAATTAGCAAGTTACGAAAAAAATACAGACTCCAGAATGTACATTAAATTCACTTGCAAATGTATATTTATAACACAACTTTTCATTGTTAATTTTGATCACTGTAGACAGGCATACTTGTAACGCCTTCACAGAAAGCAAAAGATATAGGGTGTATGAACTGAATCAGATGTAAAATTAAACATCACGAATATGGGAAAAATCCTCGATATTCTGGTTGCATTCCATTTAATAGAAACAAAATGCTTCTACCATTAAATTTCACAAAATTATTGAAACATAAGTTATAATCTAAGGTATTAAAATTAAAAAAGATCATATTTGGAAATATGTGTCCCTCACCCACCCCCTAGTATCAAAATGTTCTAGAAACAAGTCATCGTTGATGACACAGTCCCCACTTGTAAATGGGTAGTACTTTGATTATAGGTCATCAGAGAGGATAGAGTCCTCTTTATTAGGTCTGTGATAAAAATACTTTTGAATAAATTCGCTTGATACATGTCTGAGCTGTAGTTCAGGACATGAAAAAATTGTAATAAAATGGCCACATGGCGGCCTTATTGGATCGTATCACAGAACAAATCTATGTTCATATGTATGACACACATCCAGCTCTACAGGTTTGCTCAGAATTAGATATACGCATAATTAATGAGGTACAGTATGAAGAATCATAAGGTTTCCCATCATACCATATATGAAGGGTGTACCACTTGTGGTTACTGAGTTATGGACAAACATGTATATTTGAGGTCAAAGGTCATCGAGGTCATGTGACATTTTGTCAAAATAATTGTATTGCTAAGTTATCCCTATATACCAAAAATCAGACCTCTAGCTCTATTGACTCGCTCAAAATTAGATATGCACATAATTAATTAGGTACAATATATGGCGTCATAAGGTGTCCCATCATACCATATAATATATGAAGGGTGTAGCACTTGTGGTTACTGAGTTATGGACAAATATGTATATTTGAGGTCAAAGGTCACGAGGTCACATGACATTTTGTCAAAAAAATTGTATTGCTAAGTTATCCCTATATACCAAAAATCAGACCTCTAGCTCTATTGGCTCGCTCAAAAATCAGATATGCACATAATTAATGAGGTACAATATGTGACGTCATAAGCTGTCCAATCATACCATACATGAAGGGTATAGCACTTGTGGTTACTGAGTTATGGACAAATATGTATATTTGAGGTCAAAGATCACCGATGTCACGTGACATTTTGAAAAAAAAATAGTATTGCTAAGTTATCCCTATATACCAAAAATCAGACCTCTAGCTCTATTGGCTCGCTCAAAATTAGATATGCACATAATTAATGAGGTACAATATGTGGCGTCATAAGCTGTCCCATCATACCATATATGAAGGGTGTAGCACTTGTGGTTACCGAGTTACGGACATATATATATATTTGAGGTCAAAGGTCACCAAGGTCACGTGACATTTTGTCAAAATATCTGAGATATCTGCGTGAACGGATGGACTCACGGATGGACTCATGGACGGACATGACCCAATCTATAAGCCCCCTGGACTTCATCCGTGGGGACTAAAAACTGTGTCACTGCATCCTTTTTGCAATATGAATACGATGAGAAACTAAATTTTTATTTTTCTTGGCCTTATACATGGGAGTCTATGGACTGCCTTATACATGGGAGTCTATGGACACATGGGAGTCTATGGACTGCCTTATACATGGGAGTCTATGGAGACTGCCTTATACATGGGAGTCTATGGACTGCCTTATACATGGGAGTCTATGGACTGCCTTATACATGGGAGTCTATGGAGACTGTCTTATACATGGGAGTCTATGGACTGCCTTATACATGGGAGTCTATGGACTGCCTTATACATGGGAGTCTATGGACTGCCTTATACATGGGAGTCTATGGACTGCCTTGTACATGGGAGTCTATAGACTACCTTATACATCGGAGTCTATGGAGACTGCCTTATACATGGGAGTCTATGGAGGTGAAAACTAAAAAGTCCTCTAACACGGCCAAATTTGATCGCATTGTGAAACAAATCGACGTGCATCTGTATGAGGTAGGGTACTATCCTTGTGCAAAGTTTGAATGAAATCGCTCCAGGCATCTCTGAGATATCTGCGTGCACGGACAGACGCACGCACGCACGCACGCACGCACGCATGGGGACTAATTAAAATATTTTATGAAATAAAACTTTACTGTGCTCTTGTCTGAAAAGTGAGTGGTTCTCCTTGCTTGAAACCTGGTGTATGTCTCGAAGTCAGGACTTTCCGTAAGTTGCTTCACTGCTTCTTTTGTGACAAGCATTTTGTCAGTTTGTCCGGTCATTGTTAGTCCCCACGGACACCGTCGGGGGGACTTATAGGTTTGGTCGTGTCCGTGCTTGTGTGCGTCCGTGCGTGCGTGCGTGCGTGCTTGTGTGCGTCCGTGCGTGCGTCCGTTCACGCAGATATCTTAGAGATGCCCGAAGCGATTTCATTCAAACTTGGTACAAGGATTACTTCATATGTCATACAGATGCACGTCGATTTGTTTTGTGATACGATCCAATATGGCTGCCAGGCGGCCATTTTATTACGATTTTTTCATGTACAGAGCCATAATTCAGGCATGTTTCAACTGATTTTATTCAAAGTTGGTACAAGGACATTGACCAATGTCATAGATATGCACGTCAATTCTTTTTGTGATACGACCCGTGCGGCCATTTTGTTACAATTTTTTCATGTACAGAGCCATAACTCAGGCATATCTCAACCGATTATATTCAAACTTGGTACAAGGACATTGACCTATGTCATACATATGCACATCAATTTGTTTTGTGATACGATCCAATATGGCCGCCAGGCGGCCATTTTATTACGATTTTTTCATGTACAGAGCCATTACTCAGGCATGTTTCTACAGATTTTATTCAAAGTTGGTACAAGGACATTGACCAATGTCATAGCTATGCACATCAATTTTTTTTGTGATACGATCCAATATGGCCGCCATGTGGCCATTTTGTTACGATTTTTTCATGTACAGAGCCATAACTCAGGCATATCTCAACAAATTTTATTCAAAGTTGGTACAAGGACATCAACCTATGTCATACACATGCACATTGACTTGTTTTGTGATACGATCCAATATGGCCGCCGTGTGGCCATTTTATTACGTTTTTTCATGTCCAGAACCATAACTCAGACATGTATCAAGCAAATTTATTCAAAGTTGGTACAAGGAGATTGACCAATGTCATACATATGCATCTTAATTTGTTTTGTGATACGATCCAATATTGCTGCTGTGCGGCCATTTTGTTATGATTTTTTCATGTACAAAGCCATAACTCAGGCATATTTCAACCAATTTTAATCAAAGTTGGTACAAGGACATTGACCTACCGTATGTCATACATATGCACATTGATTTGTTTTGTGATTCGATCCATTATGGCCACCATGTGGCCATTTTATTACGATTTTTTCATGTCCTGAACTACAACTTAGACATGTATCAAGCGAATTATTCAAAAGTATTTTTATCACAGACCTAATGAAGACGACTCTATCCTCTCTGAGGACCTGTAATCAAAGCACCCTTAACAAGTGGGGACTGTGTCATCAACGATGACTTGTTTTTCTTCAGAGGCGGCTGTTTTTGGAACTCCGTTTTACAGTAACTATGATCAAGATTTATAATCCTGAACAGGCATTTATCACAGTGACTTTGGAGCTCACCTAATTTAATGACAGCATTGCAACCACTTGTTGAATAGTCACATCTGATAGTTTGATTGGATAATAAATTGATATATTGTATGGGGACAGAAACTATGCTCTCAAGATTGATGTCAACTCTGCATACAGGGCAAGTGGGTGACTCTGATAACCAGTGTGACAAACAGTCTGCACAGAAAGTATGGGGACCCTCACACTGTAATTGTACACAACCATCAAAGACATCTTTACAGATAGGGCAGTCAACATCAATATCCGACGTCAGAGAAGGAAATCTGTCTCTATTAAGATTAACACAGACTCTAAAAACACAACTGGTTTCTCTGCAACCCTTTTCCTAAGCTCTTCTATCTTGCTTGCATTACTGACATCTGTACCCTGCTCTTCCTTCCCCTCACTCTGCTTACTACTTTCAGTTGATTTTCTTCCCCTATTCTTACTTGACTTTCTCTTCCTCCCACCTTTACTTCTCCTACATACCGAACACTGGCCATTCCTGGGGTGTTTCTGCCACTCATACACTTCGGTTTCAACTATTGTAGCTCCTACCGGCCACATGAGCAGTTTTGTAGGTGTCAATACACCGTTTACAATCTTTACAAAACGGTTTAGGGTGTACGTCGTCCACATCATTCAAAACATTCACTGTGACAGAAATACATAAATTAATGTCCGAAAAATGATCTGAACACAAATAAGAGGTACTCTACATCTTCTCAGCACATATTCTGCAACGAGCAGAAATTAAGTTACGATGCAAGTCGAAATTTCCGTCGGGCAAACTGTTGAACTTTCAGACGGAACCCACAAACAGCTGAATCAACGGCAGCGCCAGTTTCAAATCACGAACATAAGTAATGCGTTAGCAGAGATCTTGTTTGGAATTTCTTTACTCCAACTGAATTTCCGTTTCTGTTGTAGAATAACGCCTGTGGTCACAGCAATGGAACCTCTCTCCAACACAGACCTGTACCACAGGGTTTAATCAGGGTCTGTACAGAGCCTGTTGCAGCAGCACTCCATTTTACATTTTTTTGGGGGGTCACTTAAAATTTCTGTAGCAGAGATGGGGTTACTCAAACATGTCATGGTTGGCAGGGGGGTTACTCAAATGTTGGTGTTTCTCACATTACGGGAAGGCTCCATTAACTTAGGAATACCCTACTTCCCTAGAGGATCAATTTCACAGACCTGCCTTTCGTACAATGGCACTACAATAGCACCAGCTGGATAAGATAAACATAACAATGGAACATTCACACCTTGGGGATTAAAAGTCTTCTGTTTCTCACCCGAGTTGCTCAGGCAAGGACTCGGGTTTCAGGACCATGCAAGTTAATGCAGTCGTCCCTAATGAGCAATTCCTCCGAACCCCCCCCCCCCCCCCCCCCCCCAGGCCGTAAATAATGATGGCTCCCTTACTGGCCAGGGAGAAACTACATATTTGTTATTTGTGGCATCTATTACCCTGTCTTACTTTGTATAGGCCTATTTTATGTCAGTCAGTTTAAAAAAGCGATAATATATCATGATATAAACAATCATACATGATAATACCTTATTGTACAACAACATAGCTTTGTTAAAAGCAATGAGTGCTTAGGCTGGTGTTTATTGAAGTCTGAGCCTTAATACTTCTGGAAATCAGGGAGAACGGGACAATAATAAACTTTAATTTACTGCCGTTATAAGCAGTTGGATGATACAGCAGATGCAAAGAGAGTTATATGTGAACAGATTGTGGCCTAGACTCACTTTTAGAGGTTTTCAAAAAACGTTTCAGAGTAGATAAAAACACAGGTATCACACGCAATTAACAATTGTGGAAAATCTGAAAAGTTAAATCTGCTGTCTCTTTACAGCCAAGGATGGAACATCATAATCAATATTTTGCTCCCTGTTTCAAAACATTCTCATTGACAGTTTACTATTCAAAAATGATTTGTTCCAGTAAACGCATATCACTGTCAGAGTCTTTAATGAGACAGACTCTTGATTTAGTTAACACCAGGTCATATCATAAAATGCTCAGCTTAGTGGTTAGATAATTACCTGATTTAGTGTTCTGAACATATCTGCCTCAGCTAAAATGTATCAAGGTAATCAATGAGAATTGACAACAGAGATATTAAATCCAAAGATCTCAACTGTTAAAACTGTACCTCTCTATGTGAACCTCTGCAAACAGGATCAAGACAACAAATAATATACTGATAATGTCTTGGTCGTGATTAGCTCATATTTGGTTTTATATATAAATACCAAAAAGAGCTTATATGATGAGTAGGTGGCGTCTGTATGTCTGTATATTTGTGGGTATGTATGTGCGGATGTATGTCAGTCACACACAAAGGCTCCCATACCGCCAAAGCTACCGTCTCAGTATTTGGTGTACAGGTAGATGTAGGGGTTGAGATGTGAATTTGTTCAAATGAACACGTCAGTGTCAAAAATGTGCAAATGAGGTAAGAAAAAGGGAAATCCTGCAAATGTGCAGGAGTGGTGGCAGTGAACTGAATCAGCCCACACATCTGAATAAGAGGATTTTGACCTTTAACCTATTTGTATGCAGGGTACCTATTATGTTTTGGAGTGGTAGCAGTAACTGAAACAGCTAATTGCGTCATTTCGTGTCATTGTTTATGAGCTGTGACATATAACAGATCTGCTGAAACCATGGATGTCTATTTTTGTTTAAATATTTCTTGTTGTTTTTCTGGTTGTACTGTGCAGAAATTGTCATAACATCAACGTATAATTTTCCTGCACTGAACAGATAGAAATAACACTTATTGTTGATCTTTGGTACGTACCAATTCTGATCAAATTTGAGCGACACCGTATAATTGCGGGATTTTTTTTGATTTTGTTTTCAGAAGGTGGTAGTGCAAGTTGGCTACCCAAATCACACTCTGATATCGATGTGTCAGAATCTGGTGAGCCTATGAAAGAAGGAAGACGTCGTCCACAGCCAGGCATGTGGGAAAGTGGTGCACGGCCAAAATCTGCACCGGTATACATTCCTCATGAGAGAGCACTTGGTCATGAATTGCGCAGAATCAGTGATGAGTTTCATCGCTCCTATGCATATGAAGGACGACAGGTAATTTGAAATTCATACGATGCTTCTTACCATATATACAGTTGTCTAATGCATAATCTGTGTAGAAAACAAAGGCATCAAAACAATGAAAATGGCTTTAATTATCTGTATGTATATATTGATTACATTTATTCCTATCGGTGTTGCAGGTAAAATCTACTTACCAATAACACCTACATCAAGACAATGAAAAATCTGCCATTGTAAGCATAGTCTATGGCCAACATGATAATGATTGATGGCACTAGAGTCGCTTTCATTACAGTTACATGTACCAATCTTAAAATCAATGTACTATTTCCTGCGATGATCACATACAAGATTTGATTTTAGCACATTTTAAGACTGATGCAATAATTTTGTATGTTTGTGTGATACATGTCACTACTTTAACAATATCAAATTTCATTATTGTTTCCAAGGTCATGTGGACACATTCTTCTGATCCAAGCCCACCAGAGAAGATAAGGTCATACTCTCCAAGCAGCTTAGAATGAACTTGAAGTAAATTAATGAAAAAAAAACCTGTCAAAGTAATGAGAATATTTACGAGCAGTACTGAAATATTGTTGAAGTGTATTGACATCATCAGTTCATAATGAACTTAAAGTCTAATTGCCAGTTCTTAAGTGGCTGCATAGGAAAGGCAATTAGAGGGAGTTCCATAAAATTGTCAATTAATGTGTCAATTACAGTGATAAGAAAAGTTTTCTCGTAAGGCCAGGAAGAAAAAAATAAATTGTTCATCGGAATCGCCGCTTCTACTTCGGCATATTTGGATTTTTTTTTCTTACTTCCGTATTACAAATATTTTTAGTACTGCCGCTGTGGCGCCCTACACTTTGTCGGGTTTTCGCGGGCACGCGATTTTGAATGAGACTTCTGACGTGTTTGGACTTAGTTGAACGCCAACACGTTGTTGTGACGTCTGAATTTGGCGAACCACGACGCAAAGTGGGTCGTTTTGGCCAGAAATTTCCTCGTTTTGTAAAGGTTAGTACATGTCACATCATGAGTATTAATTTGATTGCCAACTTTCGACTTGATGGCCAACAGTTAGTTCCAAAGACGCTATTCAGTGTTTGTCCTGATATTACGTTCGGCGATTTGTTCAACAAGATTGTGACAGCAGATGGACGGTGAATCCTTTTGAATGAAAATTGCATCGAAAGTATAAAAATTTATGGCAATGACAAAACACATGGTTGCGTCAATGTCAAAGTACGATCTGAATGATGACTATATAACTTCACTCCGATCACAGTACACTGTTGTTAGACCATTGTGTAAAATGTGTAGAGAAAGTGGTAAAGAGGCAAAAACATGAGGCAAAAGTAAAATGAAAAAGTCAGATACTAGATCCCATCAGGACAATATTAAAGGACAATAATGAATTGTTGGGTTTCAGTGATTTGCTGTACATTTCAGTTTTATTCTGAGAGAATGTTGAAATACTCAGAATATGTTGTGCAAACACTTACTGTGAATGTAATGGCCTATGTTATTGTTGTGAAATATACTGTATTGAATTCAGTTACCAGTATCAGTGTTTCTTGTCTGAGATATTTCTGGTAAAAGGCAAACAATTATGTTCGGTCTGCATCTGTGCAAAAATGAAAGAGAACCGCGTTTACCTTCGGCCTAAAAAAATTAAACAAAATCGCTCGCCGCTCCTGGGACTTGGTCCAAAAAAATCCGATAAACAAGATTTTTTTTCTCTGGCCTAATGATATTATTTTTAGGACATCTGAGTGCTGCAGGTAACTCTCATTTGAGTGACCTTACACAATTACCAAAGACCTTGTAGAAACAGCAAAAGCACCAGAATAAACTTTATAATATATTCCTTCCAGTTTATATTTTCCATTGTTACTGACTGCGATACGCTGTTAGTTTACATTTTAGGAGACTGGAATGGTAGTGTTTTGGTAATGAACTCAATTCCTTTTTTGTGATGACGGTTATGCTCTCTCTGATATTAATCTTTTAGATGATTGTAACCATTTTACTTTTTCAGTCCTTCTCATGCCACAACATCTTGGATTGATCACTGTTTATCCACAGTTCAGGGGCACAATGCCATTTTTGATGTAAAAGTTCTCCATGATTTCCACACCTCAGATCACTTTCCTTTGTGCGTTTCTGTAAATGTTAACAACCTTCCACACTTTGAGCTTGATCATGACACTTTTGTCGGTCGGTGTAAATAGCATCTAGCTAAACCTAGTCATCTTGAGTCGTATTTTGTACAGTGTGATAATTTGCTGAACAATATTGTCATTCCAAATGAGCTTTTGCACTGTAGTGATGTAAACTGTACGCATTCGAGTCACTGTAACGATATCAATTTATTATATAACAATATTGTAAATAGCCTCTCTCAGGCAGCTGACATGAGCATTCCTCAATCAAATAAGAAGAGGAATTTTAATGTTCCAGGTTGGAATGATTTTGTAAAAGCAACCCATGATGAAGCAAGAATGCTTTTAAGCTGTGGGTTAGTTTTTCAAAACCAAGACAAGGCCACATTTTTCGTAAAATGCATATTACTAGAGCTCATTTTAAGTATGTCTTGCACTGGGTAAAGGTAATGAACGCAGAGCTCAGGCAGACGCCCTTGCAGCTGACCTGATTAAGAAGAATGATATTCAGTTTTGGAAGCATGTTGGACAACAGTTTGCTAGTCGTGTCTAACTCGCTAACACAGTAGGAGAGCGACTGGTTATAAAGACATAGCGTACATTTGGTATGACCACTTTAAAGATTTGTTCTCTTCAGTCACGACAGAGTGCAATAAAACATTTGTAGAAGACACATTATCGAATGTTAAGCCATCTACATTTTGTATTTGTATGTTTACAGTAATGGATACCAAATGTGCTATTAAAAGCTGGTCAATTGCAAGGCATGTGGACTTGATAGCAGCTCATCTGAGCATCTTGTATATGCTGATGATAGACTTGCTCTACTTTTACGATTATTTTCAATGCTTGTATGACATATGGGTACCTGCCTCCAAGTATGATTTCTACTGGCTTGGTGCCTATTCTTAAAAATAAAGCTGATGATGTTGTTTACAAGAGTATATATAAACATATTGCTCTATTCTCTGTTTCCTCCAAGGTTTTAGAACATGTCCTGTTAAAACATATTGAGTCTTACTTGTACACGTCAGATAATCAGTTTAAATTTGGCTTTAAAGCTAAACATTCCACGGACCAGTGTATTTATCTGCTGAAGGAAGTAATCTAGTTTTATAAGTCTCAGAAGAGTTCTATGTTTTTGTGTTTCATGGATGCTTCTAAAGCTTCCGATCGTGTAAACCATAGGACACTTTTTAGAAACTTATTTTAAGAGGAATCCCACTTATCATTGTATGGCTAAGTGCCTTTTGGGTTCAGATATCAGCAAATCTGTTGAATCCACATTTTTATTATTTTAAACGGTGTTCGACAAGGAGGCATTCTCTCGCCATTTTGTTTAATGTATATATTGATGAGCTGAGCTCTCATTTGTCAACTTTTAAAATTAGTTGTTTCGTGGTAGAATTTTTAATCATATTTGCTTTGCTGATGATTTAATCATTTTTAGTCCTTCAAGCAAAGGCTTGCAGAAACTAATCTATGTCTGTGAGATCTAAACTAGTGAACACGATATTTTGTATAATCGGAAAAGAAACCTGTCTGTATGATGATTATTCCTAGTTGGTTTAAACTTTTGAATGTACCTGTTGTTCATCTTAATGGGTTGAATGTCACTTTTGTAAATTCATACAAGTATCTTGGTGTTTTTATTCTAAGTAGTTTTATGGAAGATGATGACATCAGCAGACAAGTTTGTTTACTTTATATCCGTGGCAACTTTCTTTTCAGAAAATTTGCATGCTGCTCTAGTCAAGTTAAAGTTAACTTATTCAAGTCTTTCTGTACAAATTTATATTGTTGTCATCTTTGGTCAAGTTATGAATTAAGTTCATACAGCAAAATTGGTGTCGCATACAACAACTGTTTTAGGACGGCTTGTTAATCTCTCTAGGCGATGTAGTACTAGTACTATGTTTGTTACGTTCTCTGTGTTATCATTGGCGAGTTAATGCGTAAGTGTGTTCATAATTTTATCAGTAGAATACATCGACGCACAATTTTTTTATGTCAAGAATGTTTATAATTGTACATTTATAGATTGTTATTAGTGCAGGCATTGGAGAAATATTTTATTCTAGCTAGTATTTTTGTCGGTTTTTGAGTGTGAACAATTGTACTTTCTACTACCATTTTTTGTATTTTTTTTATTTTACGTCTATGGGCCTTGAGCCTGATTTAAATAAATAAATAAATAAATAAATAAATAAATAAAATAAACTATAAGGCCTGTACAGTCAAGAGAACACATGAAATATTGCATTGTTTGCAGACACTTTGTATAAATTCTGATGACATAAATACATTTATTTGACTCTGCCAGTTTTTCGGCAAGTTGTCTCCAAGCAATGAGTAATAAAACAGACATAAAGTGCAGCAAATACTAATAATTTAATAATAATAATAATAGTTTATTTATATAGCGTCTAAATCCACATAAAACAGTGATCAGAGACGCTTAAAATACACTTTAAAAAAGTAAATTAACAAAAGCAATTTTAAAAATGACTACAAGATTGAAATTTCAGATATTAAAAAAGAATTAAAATCAAAGACAACCTAAAAAATCTAATTTAAAAATGTAAGTCTAAAAAGGTAGGTTTTTAGCAAACGCTTAAAACTACTAAAGTTTGAACATAAACGAATGTTCAGTGGAAGAGCGTTCCACAATTTGGGAGCAGCGGCACTGAAAGCTCTGTCACCATATTTCTTTGTTCTCACTCTGATCGAACACAACTTGAAATGCTCTGCCGAACGTAGATTACGCCTTGGGGTGTAAAGACTTAACATTTCTGTGAGATATTTAGGGGCAGAACCATGAATACATCTGAAAGTGATTATCAAGATTTTAAAAGTAATCCTTTGATGAACTGGCAACCAGTGCAATTCCTGTAAAAGTGGAGTAGTGTGGGCATGACGATTTGAAAGGGTAACAATCCTGGCAGCAATGTTTTGTATGTGTTGGATACGACTAATTGAATATTTAGGTATGCCGTACAGCAAAGAATTACACATGTCGATACGGGAGGTTATTAGAGCATGAACTAACTGTTCAGTAGTTGTCCTAGACAAATATTTACGGATGAGGGCAATGCGACGAATGTGAAACATAGTGGACTGACAGATCGAGCCGACATGGGTTTTCATAGAAAGACATGAATCAAGAAGAACACCCAGGGACTTTGCATTACACTTAGCTGGAATCAATGCATCACCGATACGAATTTTCCTTGCTCCACTATCAGTGGGATCATTACATGAAGAAAAAATTACAAATTCAGTTTTGTCATCATTTAGACACAGGAAGTTAGAAAACATCCAGTTTCTGACATCAGAGATACATGCTTCAAGATAATAGGTAGATAGGTAAAAATTGTTGACGTTTTTGTAGATTTTTAGCTTGCCAGTGTGTTTGTTTACGATTTTAGACTCAGTATCATATTACAATTGTAATGTTAATTGTTTGCTTCATAATTTATCAAGTCGTTATAATGAAGAATCTGGTACACTTGCTTGCATTACGGGAAAGCTCAATTAACTTATTTATTAGGAATAACGACTTCCCTAGAGGATCAATTTCACAGACCTGCCTTTCCTACAATGGCACTACAATGGCACCAGCTGGATTAGATAAACATAACAATGTAACATTCGCACCTTTAGGGATTAAAAGTCTTCTGTCGTCACCCGAGTTGGTCAGGCAAGGACTCTGGTTTCAGTACCATGCAAGTTAATGCAGTCTTCCCCTAACGGTACTCACTTTTGCTCCTGAAACTTGATACTGAAGTAAGTGCACAGTGTATGGAGTTTAATTCTGTAAACCTGCAGACATTGATAGGAGCTGCTGAATTTGCATCATTCAACTTAATTTTTTTGTCAAGAGAGCTGTTAAACAGAGTCACAACCACGCTATGTAAAAATTGTTACTGTAACAATAAATATACACACTCTGAAAAAAGGAACTAAAAAATCTCACAAGTCGCATCAAGCAATGTTCATCAGCTTTATGAAGAAATTTTAATTTTTGATTAAAAAAATTGTGTTATTAAGATTATAAACTACTTTCATTATGTTTATGTGATGTGGCCACCGTATTTTGGATGACATCAAAGAGTATTGATATTTTACCGATCAAGATTTCAAGTGGGGGTATTTTGATTTCACATCAAACACTTCTGGCAATTCATTAAGCTACAAATATTTTTATCTTTTCTAATACATCTCAGTTGTTATGTAGGTCATTTCCCCCACACTCATCATGACCTGAGTTCAATTAGTCTAGAACATTCTCAAGGTCACTGCCCTTAATGACCTCACAACCCTGAATTCAATTAGTCATGTTTGGAATGTTCTAGAAATTTAATTAGTTGTGTAAGAGAGATAATTTTAGAACAGTAATTAGCATGTCAATAAAAGTTCTAGATTGTTCTTATATGCCCTTATGTAAGCACATGTGTATAGAGGGACGTGCACAGCTTCCAGTCAGACTTTTGGGATCGTGTCTCTTGTGTGTTACTACATGTGTTTGGAAACCCAGCAGTAGTCATTCTCAAGACTTTTCAAGACCTTCACTGCCAACGCTTGATTTATACTGTGGACTTTGTGCAACTTCAAGCCTGCAAGCCAAAGGACTGTTCATTCATCCGACTGACTGTTACAACTCTGAGACTGGAGCTTTGCCGTCCCAGCTGAGATATGTAGTCTGTACACTTTTAAAGCTTGTACTCTATCCCTGACTTAGTAATAATTCCAGAGACCAGCTATGGAACTGTTAGTTTTTGGTCACTTTCTTTCTTTCTTTCTTTCTTTCTTTCTTTCTCTATTTCCGGTTTTACTACCATAGAACATGCTATACACAAATTTTACCTTAATTACCCAGAATGCATTGCGACACGCTTATGACGTCATCGCTCAGTTCGGACGGGTTTTACGGGCATTTCTTGTTTGTTTATTTATTTATTTTTTATTTGGCATTGCTCAACTATCATATTGCGTTCAGTTATTAATAATTCTAGCTTTCTTTCGCTTTGTTTTTTGTTGCTTTTTGATTTTATTTTTCTCTAAATACTCGCCGTACGTGGCGCTATACTGTTTCGCCCAAATGCTCATGAGACAACATGGCGGCGTATCGATCGCCTCGCTCGCACAGAGAGAGAAAACTAGCCTGTCCCTAAGTTTACAAGCGCGGCTGGGCACATCGTGTACCTAGGCGAGGTGGGTGTGCTCGAAAACGATCAATGCAAAATTTGGACTCAAAATCGGCTGTTTTGGCGGAGAAACTGCCCGCCGTATTTCTGAGGAGCCACCAGCGGTTTTTCCTATATCAGTCTGCGGGGCTGTGGTGGGAGGCCGTTTAACGCCGGTAACACACAGCCCTGCCATGCAGAGCTAGGCATTCATAGTGAACGTACTGTCTGTCATGCACCGGCATGCGTTGGCTGCACGTAAAAGCAACTCAACTTTCCAAGATCAAATGGTCAGTATCTTGTGAAAACAGCGACATAGCAATGAAAATTGTTTTAGTCTGTGCTTTTAATCAAATGAAAATGCATGTGGCTCAATTTCAACGGCCTAGGTCCGATGTTTCCTCTCGTCTGATCATCGTCGTAAATGACACGCCTCTTTACGGCAACAACTCAGCGCTACCCGGCAAGCGATTGATTTTTGCGTAGGTCAGCGGAGCTAAAATTATTGCTCTGGCTCGCGAGCATATCGTCTGATAAACATTTCCGTGCGTTGTCGCCCCCATATGTATCTGTTGCGTTTTTACCGTACATATAGGCATTTGTAATCTGTGTACTGTAATTCCCCAGACTGGCTTGCTTTTAGTTGTATTATGGTGTTTACTGCTATCAGCCCTGAATATTAAAATCCAAAGCACTCTTTCATTCTGCACCTATCTTTGTCACACATTCTCTTGTTTCTTCCGCTGCTCTGGTCTCTGGAACTTCGCTTTTGCTTGCAAATGCTTTCTAGTTAGTTTTATTTTCGTAATAATTTTGTTAAACGTTAACTGCTGAGTTCACCCTTTTTGTTCGTTTTCTCTGCACGTAACAAAATTGGAGGCTTGTCCGGGATACGAATATTTTGAGCCGTTTGACAACATTTTGACAGGCTCTATAAACTACTGTACACTGTGAACTCAGTGAAATCCAATCATGGCGGAATTCCAGCCAGACGAATTTATGGATGACCTTGATCAGGACACATTTAATTCCCTCAGAAAAGACAACCTCATAGCACTGGCAAATTTCCTTAAAGTAGATGTCAAAAGATCTATGCGCAAGCGAGAAATACAGTTCAAGATTGCAAAACATTTAGTTAATTCTGGCCATTTTGAGGAGTCTGCCTTAAAAGATTATGAGCCTGAGTCTTCCTTCGAACTCAAAAAATTAGAATTAGAAATACAGGCAGATTTGGAGCTTAAGAAATTGGAATTAGAAAAGGAAAAATTACAAATGGAAGAAAGACACAGAGAGAAAGATAGGCAGGAAAGATTAGAAATGGAAGAAAGACAGAGAGAAAAGGAATTGCGATTAGAAGAACAGCGACTACAGGTAGAAATAAAACGTTTAGAGCTTGGACAGTCAGGAAAATTCTTCCCTTCAGACAAGTTTGACATCACTAAGCATTTCAGGTTAGTTCCCCCTTTCCAAGAAAAGGATGTTGATAAATATTTCCTTCATTTTGAGAAAATTGTTCAGATTCTGAATTGGCCTAAGGAGTCCTGGTCTATGCTTTTGCAGAGTGCTTTGGTGGGTAAAGCCAGAGAAATTACATTCAGTTGTCAGTAGAGCAGGCTTCAGATTATGATTCTGTGAAGGAATTAATTCTCAAGGGCTATGAGTTGGTGCCTGAAGCTTACTGTCAGAAATTTAGGGATTGTGAGAAGGTGAAGGATCAAACTTATGTTGAATTTGCTCGAACTAAAGAACAACTGTTTGATCGTTGGTGTTCTTCTGAAAAGGTCAGTCAGAATTATGAAAAATTACGACAACTTGTTTTGATTGAGGAATTTAAAAGGTGCATTCGGAGTGACATCAAGACATTTATCAATGAACAAAAGGCAGATACATTGGAGTTTGCTGCACGTTTGGCCGATGATTATTCATTGACCAACAAATCTTCCTTTCTCAGCAAACCATCCCAGTCCTTTTCATACAGAAACAATGCAGGGAAATTTAACTCCTCCTTTTCATCCAAGAATTTCTCAAAGGAGAGTAGAAAATCAAATGACAACAGTTCACAAAATTCAAGTAACACTCCCACATCATCAGATCCCAAGTCTCAATCTCCTTCTGACAAACAGTTCGGTACACTTTCTTGTAATTATTGTATAAAAGACGGCCATTTAATGTCAGATTGTTTCAAATTGAAAAGAAAACGTGAAGGTCAAAGTGGTCAAAGTGGATCTAAGCCCACCGGCTTTATTTCTTCATCAACTCAATTAGAGTCTAATAATGTGTGCAACACATTTTCTGAGGTTAAACCCCTCTTATCCCCAATTAATGAGGTCAAGGTCAATTCTTCTCAAGATAGCATTATGGGTATTTTCGAACCATTTATTCATGATGGTTTTATATCACTTTCTAGTGATTTTTCTTCCGCTACCCCTGTCAAAATTTTAAGAGATACCGGGGCTTCCCAGTCTCTTTTGTTGGCAGATACCCTGCCGTTTTCTGAAAAGTCATTTTCAGGTTCTAAAGTTCTTATAAGGGGGTAGATTGTAATGACTACATTCCTGTTCCTCTCCATAATGTCTATTTGTCTTCGGACTTTGTTTCTGGACCTGTGACTTTAGGTATTAGGCCTTTTTTGCCTTTTGAAGGGATTCACCTTCTTCTTGGAAACGACCTTGCTGGGGACAAGGTCATTACTAATCCACTTGTGACTGATAATCTTATTTTAGATCAGAATCCAGAGCCAATAGAAGATGAAATTCCCGGCCTTTTCCCTTCATGTGCTATTACTCGAGCCATGTCAAAGAAAACTTGTGAGAATCAAAATACTCTCAAAATAATGTCACAGATGTTGATTTAATGACACCTTTCTCAGTCAGGTGTTTGACACGGATCATTCCGTTATCCCTCGTGGATTTGAAACTTCCAGTAAAACTTCTGCTGACTAAAGTCAGACACTATCTAGATCAAATCTCATTGCAGAACAACACAAAGACCCAGATATTTTGTCTTTGTTTGACTGGGTAGATGATATGGATAAAACTTCAGATAGCTCTGTTTCCTATTATACAAAATCTGGTATTCTCATGCGTAAATGGAGACCTCCAGATGTTTTGGTTGATGACGATTGGGCTATAAAACATCAAATTGTGGTTCCAAAGCCCTATCGTGCTGAAATATTGCGCCTGGCCCATGAAACGCCCTGGGCTGGTCACTTAGGAGTCAGAAAAACTTATCATAAAATTCTCAGTCACTTTTATTGGCCTAATCTCAGGCAGGATGTAGCACATTTCTGTAAAACTTGTCACACATGTCAAATGGTAGGAAAGCCAAATCAGACCATTCCAAAGGCCCTTTTTTGGGGTGTGTTTTATTCATTCTGATTTTGTTTTTTTTGTCCTGCTTTACAGCCAATTCCTGCATTTCAAGAACCATTTAGTAGGATACTAATAGATTGTGTTGGGCCCCTACCAAAAACAAGATCAGGAAATAAGTACATGTTGACAATTATGTGTACATCAACTCGGTTCCCAGAAGCCATACCACTGAGAAACATAAAGACAAAGACTATAGTGAGAGCTTTAGTCAAATTTTTCACTTTATTCGGCCTCCCTAAATGTGTCCAGTCCGATCAAGGCTCCAACTTTATGTCTGGTATTTTTCAACAAGTAATGGATCAGCTAAATATTAAACAGTATAGGTCATCCGCTTATCATCCAGAAAGTCAGGGTGCTCTTGAGCGATTTCATCAAACTTTGAAAAACATGATTGGGACCTATTGTTTTGACACAGAGAAGCAGTGGGATGAAGGAATTCATTTTCTGCTCTTTCTGTTAGAGAGTCAATTCAAGAGTCTCTTGGTTTTAGCCCATTTGAGCTTGTATTTGGACATACAGTCCGTGGCCCACTTAAGCTCGTTAAAGAGACGTTCCTATCAGACGACGATGGTTGTCTGAATATTTTACAATATGTCTCAGATTTTCGTACAAAACTCTCTAAAGCATGTGAATTAGCCAGAGAAAATCTTGAGTCATCTAAGCAGTCAATGAAAATCAAATATGATAAAATCACCTCAAAACGGAAGTTTGAACCAGGTCAAAAAGTTCTTGTTCTACTTCCGATTCCTGGCAAACCACTCCATGCTCGTTACTTTGTGCCATATCTAATTGATAAGAAATTGAGTGATGTAAATTACATCATAAAAACACCTGACAGGAGAAAATGAAAACAGCTATGTCACATAAATATGCTTAAGTCATATTGGATAGGGATAATCCTACTATAACTCAGCCTTTCAGTACAGTCAGTTCTGGCCATTATGAAGATAGTGATACTGAAACTGACTTGAGTGAAAATACTCTAAATTCAAAGCTGGGCTCGGTCAAGCTTCAGAACTCAGAAATCCTGGAGAAGCTGGAGTCTACAAAGTTGGCACACCTCCAGCCAGAACAACAACAACAGGTGAAAGAACTGCTCCATGAATATAAACACCTGTTTCAAGATGTTCCAACGAGGACAAACATCACCTATCACAACGAAGATGTCTGCGACAGTAATCCAGTGGAGCAACATCCAGACAGACTGAATCCTGCGAAAGCGGAATATCTCCAAGAGGAAGCCAAGTATTTGCCGAACAATGACTTTATCGAACTCAATAAAAATAACCGGACTTTGCCATGCATACTTTATGCCAAATTCAGTGCCATTTCAAGTTTTCCAATACCAAATTGCAAGAGGATAGTCATGGGACAGATCATCCTGTTTGCTATTTTTCACGCAAATTTAACAAATCCCAGAGAAACTACTCTACAATTGAAAAAGAG
This sequence comes from Ptychodera flava, assembly GCF_041260155.1. Taxonomy (NCBI): domain Eukaryota; kingdom Metazoa; phylum Hemichordata; class Enteropneusta; family Ptychoderidae; genus Ptychodera; species Ptychodera flava. The sequence goes on from NW_027248403.1 coordinate 229,947, forward strand.
TGTTTATCTTTGATATTAGCTTTACAGCATTTTGAAGTTTATGTTACTTCTTCAAATCAGCCAAAAGTGGTTTATATGGATCACAACCCTCTCCTTTTTCTGCAGAAATTAAAAGGCAAAAATCAGAGATTGTTAAGATGAAGTTTAATGTTACAGGAGTTTAATCTTGACATTAGACATATCAAAGGCAGAGACAATTTAATTGCAGACTGTCTCTCTCGTATTCAGAGTTTATTGTTGTTCACTTTCAAGAAATTTTACTTTAGAGTAAAAAATTGAGTACTTAAATCTTTTTCAAGATTACATTTGCAAAAGAAAGATTTTTCTTTGAAAAAAATTCTTTTTTGAAGACGGGATGTGTTATGTAGGTCATTTTCACACACTCATCATGACCTGAGTTCAATTAGTCTAGAACATTCTCAAGGTCACTGCCCTTAATGACCTCACAACCTTGAATCCAATTAGTCATGTTTGGAATGTTCTGGAAATTTACTGAGTTGTGCAAGAGAGATAATTTTAGAACAGCAATTAGCATGTCAATAAAAGTTCTAGATTGTTCTTATATGCCCTTATGTAAGCACATGGGTATAAAAAGGGACGTGCACAGCTTCCAGTCAGACTTTTGGGATCGTGTCTCTTGTGTGTTACTTCAAGTCTTTGGAAACTCCAGCCGTAGTAATTTTCAAGACTTCTAAAGACCTCCAACGCTGGATTTATACTGTGGACTTTGTGCAACTTCAAGCCTGCAAGCCAAAGGACTGTTCATTCATCCGACTGACTGTTACAACTCTGAGACTGGAGCTTTGCCGTCCCAGCTGAGATAAGTAGTCTGTACACTTTTAAAGCTTGTATTTTATCCCTGACTTAGCAATTAGTTTTATTTTCGTAAAACATTTTGTTTAAACGTAAACTGCTGAGTTCACCCTTTGTTCGTTTTCTCTGCAGGTAACACTTTGCAGTTGGCAAAACACGTAAAATATCTTGCTTAAAGCAAGCAATTGATAAAATATTTAAAAGCAGTGATAATTAGCCAAATCAAAAGATAAATACTAGGAAACTGTCTGAGTTTTAGAGAAAATGCAAAAGAATAGAGGGACTAAATTAACTGTGTCTGTGAAAATACCAACTTAATTTTGCTGCCAACAGATCGATAATTGGTGGTACATATGTAATAAATGCTATTATTATTATTATTATTATTATTATTATTATTATTATTACAAGTTTAGGGGCTATAAGTATTATATAGAAATATAAAACAGTTCATTGAAGCGCTGGGAATTCTGAAAAAGAGGTGTTTGAATGCAGGCCAATCGTGGCAGTCGTTGGCACGCACAAAACAAGGCACAGCAACTGTGGAGAATCTATGCCAGTGTATTTGCTGCAAATATACCTTCACGCATGTGCTCTCGTTTCCCAGTGTAGTCTGCCAATATGAGCATGCGCAATTGAGTTTACCTGCGCGTGAATGTGTAGTCTGTACACTACGTCTCGTGCTATAATCTTGTCGTTGAGCTTTGCATGTTGACAGAAACTGGAATTACTGCAGAGAATACTTTTCAGGACATCACAAGTGAGTCCCTAAGGTAACAAGTAGGACGTTTAGGAAATCCTTTCAGAAAGTTCACGCCGCCTGTGGCCATTTTGTGGAGTATAAGCTATACGTACCTGGAGCAATGGTATACAGTATTTCTACTGTACATATTGCCAGATAATATGCGATGGAATTTGTGTTTCACGTCGTTCAATCATTCAGATGAAAATGCCGGCCTTCTCCAAACTTTGAAAAAATCAGGGTGACAGACTTTGGAATGCTAACTCTTGTATAACAATGACGTTTAATGAGAAGACATTTGTATTCGAGCTCAGCAACATTTTTTGATTTGAGAACTCTCATCATGGCGGACTCACTGAAACAGTGAGTATCAACAACTTTTTCCTATGTCCATATAGCACTTGTGCAAAAATAAGCGAGTCCACAGGCCTTTGACGAATCAATAAATGCGTTTGTAACCAAGCTGAAAGGTTGAAAGATGTGTCCGTCACTTTGGGACGAGCTAGATAAATGCAGTCAAACCCAGCTTGGCATAGAAAGTTGCAATAGTATGACTTTGTTCTGGAGACGACCGGCCGTGCGGTGGAACTTTGCAACAAAGTTTCCATATCTGAACGGACGCACTTGAATGACAGGCACAGGAACGAGGAAACGATGGCCAATAAAACGCATTCTCGTTGCATTTTGATAATAATTTATCAATCACAACGACATGGAAATTATGCCTCCTCCAACAGAAGGGCCATGGTCTATTTTTAGCCCTGTTACAGTTTGTCTCAGTGCTGAAAAGGCCACATTGTTGTCATGTTGTCATGGCGACTTTTAAAATTTGCATACAACTGTGGAATGAAACGGGTTGTTTATAGGTCACAAAACTTTTGAGTCCCACTGTCGTCCATTACACGTGTTTTGTTGGGCATTAAAGATGTGCAAGTATACACATCAAAAGACTAGAAACTTCTCTTCATCGGCAGAACCTTGTAAAAAGCCCGTTCTGGTCTGGTTAACGAAAAAAGATACCCCTGATCTAAAATAAGCATGGCTACCAGCCAGTGTCACCGGGCTAGCAACTTCAGAATATCGTTGCCCAAGTGGACTACCAGGGAAAAAAGTTAATTTCGAGCCCTGGACGATATTAAACATGAAATATTTAACTTGTTATACTTCCCCTTGTCTTGGCCTGCTGGGTTTAAAAAAAATGTTTAAAGGTATACAGGACCATGTTCAATCAGAAATAATTTGTCTTCATTATTCTTCCTGGAATGAGGCAAAGAAATAAAAATAAATTATTCTAAAATGAACATTATTATACGTCGTTAATTATAAATCAATAAAATAAATAAGTACCAGTGAATTATGTTTTAAATAAAACAAAAAAAACTGTGCGCTACTGTTACTGCTTGTGATAAATATAATGGTACATTGGGTGATAAGGTTAGGATACTAGTAGATTAATTTCAGGACATAAAATTAATATGAAGGCATAAACTTAATTCGATAAATGCATAGTAAGTTAGTAATATACTATATAACACTTATTTGGGATGACTGCATGAAACACAATTAAAAATGCTTGAAAAATTATTTCTGGTCTATGTAAAGTTAATTCTAACACACAAAAAATAACGGAAAACATAACTTTGACCAAAATGGCCCCTATATACATTATCTTTATTATTCTTTCTAAATGAAGGCAAAGAAATTACAATTAGTTTTATTATAGAACAGATGCTAAAGGTTGTTACTTAGAATCCATAAAAAAATAAAAAAACAGTGAATTATGTTTTAACATAGACCCTCTCGAGGGTCTATGGTTTTAAATAAAAAAACTATGGTTACCGAAATGGTTACTAGAGCAGCTAAAACAAAAATGAACATGGAGTTCATGCTGTTGTAAATACACTTAGGAGAGCATTTGCATAGTAACTGGGATTACTTTGAATGGACTTAGGAAAAAAATTGAAATTTTAAAACGCAAATTACTATGGAAACACAGGGGAGTAAAAATGGATATCATATTTTGTCTTTCTAACCCGAAATAACCATTGGTATAATATTTCTGTTGATTACTGGATTATTACACTGGGTATTTGGTCTTTCTAACCCAAAATATCCCTTTGATATAAAACATTCTGTTGATTCCTGGATTTTAGATTGAATCTTTGAAAAACTGGTAACTTTTACTCCTGAATGGTTGCCATGGAAACATCTCACATTAAATGAGTGTGATGTTTTTTTGTGTACTAACCAGATAAAACCCTTATTATCATTTTTTTACATCAATCAATAGTTCTTCAATAGAAATTAGGGAAAAAGTAACATTTTCGATCCCTGAATAGTTACCATGGCAACTCAAAACATTAAAATAAGTCGGGTTTTTGTGTTCTCTGAACCGAGCTCCCGCCACTAGATGATTTTCATATCAATCAAAGTAACTTTTCATTGGATATTAGAAAAATTGAAATGTTCAACCCCTAAAATGGTTACCATGGAAAGATGGGCAGTGAAATCGATATCACATTTGGTCTTTTCGACCCAAAATACCCTTATGGTGAAATTTTCCCGAAATCTATTATTATTCGCGTTATTATTTCTATATAATATTACAAGTTTAGGGGCTATAAGTATTATATAGAAATCTAATAACACTAGTTCATTGAAGCTCTGGGAATTCTGAAAAGAGGACTTCTATTTGTTGTATGTGCTGCGCAGAATTATGCATCATACTGTACGGAGAGAGGGATATCATTATGTCAAGGAGTAATTAAATGCTTGTCGGAAAAGTGACACTAAGCAGTATAAAGCGATACCAGCAGGTCCAGACTTTAACTTGTGTGCGAACTTTATGGATACACATTCAATCGGAAGCCACAGAACAGCGCCACAACGGCAAAAATTAGAGAGGCACCTTTTTCATCATATAGGCAGAAATCAATGTATTATTGCCTTACTTGTATTGTACGGTTATTGTTTTAACAGCACAATGGCAAATAAACTGTGATGTTATTAAAAATTACTTCAAACCATAACATAAATGATCAAAACAGGCAAATGCATATAGAATAAAACATTTTTTTATTTCTTGATGTGACAAGACTCAAATTAATTACATGTACCGGTAACAAAGTTTCGGGCAAACATCTTTTACAAACTCTCTGAATTTCAAAAGCAATTTATCCCACAAAGTTGCATTTTAAAAAGGGACAAATAAAGAGCTAACAAAAAAATATAGGAAACGAAAAGGAAAGGTACACAGAAACTGAAAAATACAAATTGAAATGATCAAATGCCTTTATTTTAATTACAATCTGAAAAATACAAACAAAATTAAAAATGAGAAATACTTGAAATCAAATAGACACCTTGCAACTTCCAGGGTCGTTGTATTATGTGAATAGATAAGCAAAACAAGGTTATTTACATCTGCACTTGTAAGTTTATATACTAAATCATAATGAAAGCATTTAGAAGTATTTCATTCTTATTTTCATGCTAAAAATTTAACTTTTCCAATGATATTTCATGTAAGATAAAACTGAAGGAAGTTTCATTTGAACATGTGAAAACATCCTGAAATGGTAAGTTTACATTTAATGCATCATTACATATACTGGCCTCACCATAAAGATGACTTTTCAAGCATCAATTTTAAATTGAACAAGTAGTCGTTGATGACACAGTCCCCACTTGTTCATGGGTACTTTAATTATAAGTCCTCAGAGACGATAGAGTCCTCTTCATTTATTAGGTGTATGATAAAAATACTGTGATACAGATGGCGCTAAATGGCCAAGAATGAGTTCCACGGTGGTGAAAACATATTACCAGTGTAGGCCGCCATCCTAATTACAAAAGGTCATTAAATGAGTCAATTAGTAATGAATCCACAGGATGTTGCCGAACACTTTTGCATACTATCCTAACACTAACAGATTATCACCGGTACCATATTTCATAAAGTTTGATGCAGTATTTACAACACTATGAGATCAACATCTGTACCGAGTTTCATCAAATTTGACGCAGTATTTGCGGATATATCACTCTAATTAGGAAAGTGCATTACATATGCAATTACAAATTAATTAAAATGACACTGATAAATGTCTTTTTTTATTGTTAAAGCAATGTAAGCTTAACATCTGTACCAAGTTTCATGAAATCTGATGCAGTATTTTTCTCGACATATCAGTCTAATTATGAAACTTAGGTAATTGACATGATACTACTACATGCCGTTCAACAAATCGATGTGCATATGTATGACATAAGTCAATGTCCTTATACCAACTTTGAATGATACTGGTGGAAAGATGTCTGAGTTATGGCTCTCTTCATGAAAAGATCGTAACAAATGGCCGCCATGCAGCCATATTTAATCTTACTGTCTAAAAAATATACATGCATATGTATGACATAAGGGACTGGACATAAATTACAGGGGGGGTGGGCCGGTGTTTTTCGAAAAACCGCTGCGTAAAAAATAGTGACCCTTCAAAAGTTCATGCACAAAAATTAGTGACCCTCCCCCTTATCCGTGCTTGAAAATAAGTGACCCTCCCCTGTTACTCAATACCCCCCAAAAAAACCCGCAATGTGTTAAAGACCCCCTTCTGACTTGCTATACTTTTTAAGTCGCCCTCCCGAAAGAAAGGCAAAATGTGGCCGATATAACGCGTTGTCCAAAAAATATCAAATCATATGTGTGTTATTCATGTAAATGTACTTTGCTTGAAGTTGCAGGTAAAAAGTGCATGCCCGTACAAAAAATGTAATTTTTAGATTTTATCGATAATGTTGATTCACTATACATGTAGTCGACTATAAGAAAACTACGAACATGTATTTTCCAGTATAAAACTAGCTATATCTGTTCATATACAGATGTTCAATAACTGATATAGATATACTTGATTAGCATGGGTTGTTTACAAGTGCACATGTGAACAAGATATTTGATTTTGGAATTTCTGTCAAAATGTTGATCCACTATACATGGGAGTCTATGACAAAACTATACATGGGAGTCTATGACAAAACTGTCAAAAATTTTCAGAATTAAAAATTTTTCACTATTTGTGCATATATGGACCCTGAATAATTGACATAATTGTGCTTGATTAGAAGAGGGTGGTAAAATGTGCATCTGTGTACAATAACATTGTTTTTGGAATTTCGCATAAAATGTTGATCCACTATACATGGGAGTCTATGACAAAACTGTAAAAAAAATTTTCAGAATTAAAAATATGCACTATTTGTGTATATATGACCCTGAATAATTGACATAATTGTGTTTGATTAGAAGAGGGTGGTAACACGTGCATCTGTGTACAATGACTTTGTGTTTGGAATTTCACATGAAATTTGGATCCATTATACATTGTAGTCTATGAAGAATTGTCCTTCAACCCCACTATGAATAATTTTTTTTTAATACAAAACTTGGCAAATCTGTGTATTTATGTATGCTTGATTATTGATATTTATGTTCTTGATTAGACTAGAGTGGTTACAAGTCCATGTGTGTGCAAGAAATTTGATTTTGGAATTTCAGCGAAATGTTGATTCACTATACATGGCAGTCTATGATGAAACTATGAATATTTTTTTTCCAATACAAAAATAGGTAAATCTGTGCATTTATGTACACTTGATTATTGGTACTAATGTTCATGATTAGACTAGAGTGGTTTCAAGTCAATGGTTGTGCAAGAAATTTGATTTTGGCATATCATTTAAATGTCGATTTACTATACATGGCAGTCTATGATGAAACTATGAATAATTTTTTTCCAATACAAAAATAGGAAAATCTGTGCATTTATGTACACTTGATTATTGGTATTAATGTTCATGATTAGACTAGAGTAGTGTCAAGTCAATGGGTGTGCAAGAAATTTGATTTTGGAATTTCACTGAAATGTCCATTCACTATACATGGCAGCCTATGATGAAACTATGAATAATTTTTTTCCAATACAAAACTTGGTAAACCTGTGCATTTATGCACACCTAATTATTAGTATTAATATTCATGATTAGACTAGAGTGGTTTTCAGTCCATGGTTGTGCAAGAAATTTGATTTTGGAATTTCACCAAAATGTTGATTCACTATACATTGTAGGCTATGAGGAAACTACAAATAACTCATAGGTTATCTGATCCTAAATTGTTATTCAAAAGTTGTTCGACCTGAAGCTTCCAGTTGTTATTGATGACACTATGCACTATTCTGAACAGTTTGTATTCTGTCAATGTCCTCAAAAAATTAAAAAATGTACATACAGCGACATGAACGTTTGACACCGACCTATACCCAATGTATTGTCAATGGGAGAATGATGTCAAATAAGTATCTCCCTAATTGTTATTGAAAGAGTTATTATAGGGGACAGTTATGCACAATAGTGTTGAATAAGTAGAAATCATGACAACTTAAATCAATGTGGCTGCTTGGATCATCAATACATTGTTTATTATACCTGAAATTGCGCCCGAAGGGCGCGCCGAAAATGGTAATGGCAGAAAATGAAAGTGCCAGGAGGTATTTTTTCTTTTTTCAGTATTCCATAACGTGCACATGCAATTTCAGCTTTGATGCATGAAAAAAGGTGACCCTCCCCCATAGGCTTGCACAAAATTTTATGACCCTTCAAAAATGCTTGCGCGAAAAATGGCGACCCACCCCCAAAAAACACCGGCCCACCCCCCCCTGTAATTTGTGTCCAGTCCCTAAGTCAATGTCCATGTACCAACTTTGAATAAAATCGGTTGAGACTTGCCGGAGTTATGGCTTTCGACATGAAAAAAAAAACATAACAAAATGGCTGCCATGCGGCCATATTGGATCATACATGAAACAAATTGACATGCATATGTATGACATAGGTCAATGTCCTTGTACCAACTTTGAATAAAATCGGTTGAGATATGCCTGAGTTATGGCTCCGTACATTACAAAATTGTAATAAGATTGCCGCATGGCAGCCATATTGGATCATGTTGTGAAACAAATTGATGTGCATATGTATGATGAAGGTCAATGTCCTTGTACCAACTTTCAATAAAATCGGTTGAAACATGTCCGAGTTATGGCTCTGTACATACAAAATCGTAATAAAATGGCCGCACGGTGGCCATATTGGATCATATCACAAAACAAATCAATGTGCATATGTATGACATATCAAGTAATCCTTGTACCAAGTTTTAATGATATCGCCCCATGTATATCTGAGATATCTGCGTGAACGGACGGATGCATGGACGGACAAACGCACACACTGACACACGCACGGACGCATGGACATGACCAAACCTATACGTCTCCCCGGACGGTATCTGTGGGGACTAAAATACAAGCATCAATTTAGTAAAAATATGATTCATAGAAAGAACCAGGTTTCATGTTTTTATTTACATATTGTTTGTTATAGACTTAATTAATTTGTTCTTTACATGTTTATTTTATCATGATTTATCTTTACTTTTATCACTATGGCCATCATTATTTCACGTTGCTTATTTGGTTCTGTATGAACCCCTTTGTGTTTTTGGCACTTTCACATGACTGGGATAATTGGTCATCACATGATGCCCCCTTACCATAAGTTCTAATTTCTTTAAACCATTATGGCCAGGTACTTTACTATACCGTCCATTCGCTTCCTAATCTCATGATGGATACTCTCTACACCGTTCTGTGAGGAAACCAAAGCCAAACCCTGTGTTTTCAATCTGAGGGATGACATGATCTTCTAACATATGCATTTTGGGGGGTACACTTTCATTAGAAAAGTGTACCCTGTAATATGCCATTAAATGTGATATGTTTGAACTGAGAATGCTAATATTCATCTGACATTTTATTGCTTGTACTCTAAGATTATGGCAGGCTGCAAATTTTGAAAATATTGGCTTATACAGACCACAAATGTGTGCAGCCTGTTCATTCAGCTGTGGACATTTTCTTGCTGTGGTCCTGATGACGCTCTGGCACAATGTTTCAATGTTTTCTTCCTGAAACACAAAAAAGAAAAAAAGGATATGATAACTTCCTTTCAAAAAAGCAAACAGAGTTGTTTTACTAAAAGTAGGTCAAAATAATGTAGACGAAATACATCTTCTGTAGTATATATATAACACACAATAAATCTGACACTGAAAGCTTGAAAATCATGACAAACAGAATACTGAACCTTTTAATGACTTTAGCAACAAAACAGTGTACAGTTACAGCACTTGTTCACATGATTTCCGATGAATGCCTGCCAGTGGTAAGAATGACGTCCAACACCAAATGACTGCAGAGCTTGGTCAATACTGCAGACTACAAAAGCACATTGTTTTGGCAGTTTCGCTTTTACGTCTGTGCTTCAGATATCTAAGGAACAAAAGATAAACAGTGTTTTGTCGGGAAAGTATTGACTGCACTATAAATGTGCACAAGCCAAATTCTGAAAATGCAGCATAGACATGACTGTGCACTTGAGATTTACAATTGTTATTGCTTATCACCACAAAAATGATCTTACTTCTGGTATCAATATGCCATTTTCAAAGATGAAGAGACACTCTGAGATCTCAGGTGGCTAGACAGGTTATCTGTGGGTGTTCTCAAATGATACAGGAAATTTCACACCATGCTAAACAAACATTACATGTTTATTTAACATGGCAACTATTCCAGTTTGATAAAAAGTTTGACTTGGCTAGCAACTCACTGCCACTGAAATTAATTGTGTCTCACAAAATTTCAAAATTAGCACAAAATCATGTATTTTTATTTTGTTAATGTAGTATGGTCTTCTATTCATAAATACTAACCTTCCTGTCAGCTTCTTCACTGAGTTCCTGCACTTTCTCCTGGGCTTTTATAACTTTGCCCCAGGTCATTAGTGGCGGTCTGCCATCATCTTCACTGTTGTCGTCATCATCATCATCTTCACAGTCATCATCAGCAACGAGAGCCTTTTCAATACTATCAGCCAAGGTCTTAGCTTCTTCTTGGATTTCTTTCGCTTCACACTGTAATGTCTCGACTTGTTTCAACATGGCCACATATGTGTCAAATCAAGCATTCTTCAGCACGGGTTCATCAATGTCATCATCTCTCTCCAGAGTCGTGATGATCTTGATATCCAGTACTGCGCAGCTAGCTTCCATCATGGTGAAAAACTTTTAAAACAAGCCAGGACTGATGTGCAACCCTGGACTGCAACCTGTGATAAAATATAAGGGTTAGCACATGTACCTTTTACTTTTAATGTATGGCAATATCTTGTAACGTTCATACCTACCTATTTATGAAGAAAACACTACATACAAATATACAACAACTAGATTGATCACAAATGCTGACATATGTGCTGGCTTCATTGTCAACTTGTTTTCGCATATAGCTTCACTAATAAACTTCTATTTGTGCACACCGTTATGGACATAGTGGCATGCATGCATGTAGATAGGTCACAGTGTGGTCTGTTGAACTGTTCAGAGAAAGGTAAAGTGAACTGATTGAAACAGAACAGAGCTATATGTTTAGTTGGTCAATGGAAGCAAACAGCACAGTGGATTGAATTGATTAGTAAATACTCTGTGCAGTGGTACATTGAAAAGTGGCTTTCTGACACTATTGTAGTGCTGCATGGCATGCCTTAGGTTTCCACCAGTTGAAAGAAATTCACTGTGACATTTTCTGATGTCATCAAGTGTTCTCTTCTTCATTGATGACAATGGTTGTTCCTTCTTCGGCAACTGTGCTTGTTCCTTGCTGATCACACACCATAAGCAACAATATTTCCCTGAAATATTTCAATGTGAGGAAAACAAGGAACAAAAACTGACATAATTACTTAAAGACCTTAGTGGGTATAGGCATGACTGGTATTCATGAAGTCAATTTGATGTGCATGTGTGAACTCTTGGAGATGATGTACCTGTAATAAGCAACTTATCAATTAAATATTTATTTCAAAGAAATTCATGGGAGACTACATTTTGCATTGCCAGTATACATAGTAATACTATGTGTAAGAATTAAATTGAGAAATAAACACAAGAATTTCTACAGAGGAAAACAATCATTTGTCAATAGCTTGCAAATATTTATCAAGATCTGACCCGCTGTGTACCCCTTCCTCTAAATTTATCTGACTAATCAGTGTTAGCTGTGAATGTCTTAAGTCAACGAAAAACTACAACAAATTATCATAATTGTGTTCTACAGCATATCATACACAATCCCTGCTGATTATTAACAGACGCACATATTGCAAACTGATAGGTCAAGGACGTACACATATAAATCATGGGTAAAACTGAAGTGTACACAATAAACTGCCTGTCCTGTCAGTGCCTCAACTTTCTTGTGTATAATCATAGCATGCAAGTATACATTTCATACCATTCGGTCCAGACAATCCATAACTCTTGGCCAGATACTCATAATCTCCCATCATCCGTGCTAATAGTGTCTTGTCCCTGAAATAAATCAAAGTGGAATGTAAGACAATTGTTCACACCTTCTAAATTAATGCCCATGTTTCTACACATCAATGCATTTTGTACATGCAGAAAACGACTTTGCCTTTTGTACTATTTAATGTAGGTATCATATTTATGCTGCATATTAAGTTGGGTAAGATTTGCACATTGTTTTTCACATTTTTTGATCAGCAATATAATACATGTATTAAACTTGGATAACCAATATGTATGTATCTTAAGTTCCAAATATTGTACCAAAATAGATATACGGTACAATCTGTTCATCGTTTAGTAAACACAGTATGCATGTTCAGATTTACTTCCACTTTATGCCATCCAGTTTGTCTACCTGACCTCTGTTAACAGCTAAGCTATTTCTAATAGGAATCAGGTGCTGCAAATGTACTCCAAATCACCGTATTATCTGCTACATTTGGATTACTGATGTTAGCAATTTGGTAAACCATTCTCATGGTTCCCTGATGTTACGTGCAGAGAAAACGAACAAAAGGGTGAACTCAGCAGTTAACGTTTAAACAAAATTTATTACGAAAATAAAACTAATTGCTAAGTCAGGGATAGAGTACAAGCTTTAAAAGTGTACAGACTACTTATCTCAGCTGGGACGGCAAAGCTCCAGTCTCAGAGTTGTAACAGTCAGTCGGATGAATGAACAGTCCTTTGGCTTGCAGGCTTGAAGCTGCACAAAGTCCACAGTATAAATCCAGCGTTGACAGTGAAGGTCTTGAAAAGTCTTGAGAATGACTACTGCTGGAGTTTAGTAACACACAAGAGACACGATCCCAAAAGTCTGACTGGAAGCTGAGCACGTCCCTTTTATAAAGGCATATAAGAACAATCTAGAACTTTTATTGACATGCTAATTACTGTTCTAAAATTATCTCTCTTACACAACTAATTAAATTCAAGGTTGTGAGGTCACTGAGGGTAGTGACCTTGAGAATGTTCTAGACTAATTGAACTCAGGTCATGATGAGTGTGGGGTAAATGACCTACATAACACACCCCCTCTTCAAAAAAAAGAAAATTTTTCAAAGAAAAATCTTTCTTTTACAAATGTAATCTTGAAAAGGATTTAAGTACTCAAATTTTGTTGTACTCTAAAGTAAAATTTCTTGAAAGTGAACAACAATAAACTCTAAATACGAGAGAGACAGTCTGCAATAAATTGTCTCTGCCTTTGATATGTCTAATGTCAAGATTAAACTCCTGTAACATTAAATTCCATCTTAGCAATCTCTGATTTTTGCCTTTAAATTTCTGCAGAAAAACAAGAGGGTTGTGATCAATATAAACCACTATTGGCTGATTTGAAGAAGTAACATAAACTTCAAAATGCTGTAAAGCTAATATCAAAGATAAACACTCTTTTTCAATTGTAGAGTAGTTTCTCTGGGATTTGTTAAATTTGCGTGAAAAATAGCAAACAGGATGATCTACACCATGACTATCCTCTTGCAATAAACAGCACCAGCAGCCGTATCACTAGCATCTACAGCTAATTTGAATGGCAAAGTGAAATCTGGTGCAGACAACACTGGAGCACTTTGCAGTATGGCTTTAAGTGTATCAAATGCCTGTTGGCATTGCTCTGACCAAACAAACTTTACTTTCTTTTTAAGTAAGTTAGTCAAAGGCTCAGTAATTGTGGAGAAATTTGGACAGAATTTTCTGTAGTAACCAGCCATACCGAGAAAGCGCATCAGTTGTCGTTTGCAGTTTGGTATGGGAAAACTTGAAATGGCACTGATTTTAGCATCAACAGGTTTTACCTCACCCTGTCCTACAGTATGTCCGAGGTAAGTTACCCTTGCCCTACCAAACTCAGATTTGGCAAGGTTGACAGTCACATTGCTTTGCTCAGTCTCTCAAAGAACTTCCGCATGAGCTTGATGTGTTCCTCCCAGGTGTCACTATACAGGACGACGTCGTCAACGTAAGCTGCACACCCGTCTAGCCCGGATATGACGTCGTTGATCATCCGTTGGAACGTTGCCGGAGAGTTCTTCATTCCGAATGGCATCACCTTGTACTGGAACAATCCGTCTGGTGTAACAAAGGCGGATATTTCACGAGCACGATCCGTCAAAGGGACTTGCCAAAATCCCTTCAGTAGGTCAAATTTTGTCACATACTTGGCTTTTCCCACTCGGTCGATGCAGTCATCAATCCTCGGGATTGGGAAAGTGTCTGTCTTTGTTAAAGTGTTGACCTTCCTAAAGTCCGTGCACATACGATAACTGTGGTCTGATTTGGGAACAAGTATGCACGGCGAACTCCAGTTACTTTTACTGGGTTCAATAAAGTCATTGTCCAGCAGGTATTTGACTTCTTCCTGGAGATATTTCGCTTTTGTTGGATTCAGTCTGTATGGGTGTTGTTTTACAGGCTTACTGTCCCCAACATCAACGTCGTGATAGATAACGTTTGTCCTCGTTGGAACATCTTGAAACAGGTGTTTATATTCATGGAGCAGTTCTTTCACCTGTTGTTGTTGTTCTGGCTGGAGGTGTGCCAACTTTGTAGACTCCAGCTTCTCCAGGATTTCTGAGTTCTGAAGCTTGACCGAGCCCAGCTTTGAGTTTAGAGTATTATCACTCAAGTCAGTTTCAGTATCACTATCTTCATAATGGCCAGAACTGACTGTACTGACAGGCTTTGTTTTAGTAGGATTATCCCTATCCAAATATGGCTTAAGCATATTTATGTGACATAGCTGTTTTTGTTTTCGCCTGTCAGGTGTTATTATGATGTAATTTAAATCACTCAATTTCTTATCAATTAGGTATGGCCCAAAGTAACGAGCATGGAGTGGTTTGCCAGGAATTGGAAGTAGAACAAGAACCTTTTGACCTGGTTCAAACTTCCGTTTTGAGGTGCTTTTATCATATTTGGTTTTCATTGACTGCTGAGATGACTCAAGATTTCTCTGGCTAATTCACATGCTTTAGAGAGTTTCGTACGAAAATCTGACACATATTGCAAAATATTCAGACAATCATCATCGTCTGATAGGAATTTCTCTTTAACGAGCTTAAGTGGGCCACGGACTGTATGTCCAAATACAAGCTCAAATGGGCTAAAACCAAGAGACTCTTGAATTGACTCTCTAACAGCAAAGAGCAAAAAATGAATTCCTTCATCCCACTGCTTCTCTGTGTCAAAACAGTAGGTCCTAATCATGTTTTTCAAAGTTTGATGAAATCGCTCAAGAGCACCCTGACTTTCTGGATGATAGGCGGATGACCTATACTGTTTAATGCCTAGCTGATCCATTACTTGTTGAAAATTCCAGACATAAAGTTGGAGCCTTGATCGGACTGGACACATTTAGGGAGGCCAAATAAAGTGAAAAATTTGACTAAAGCTCTCACTATAGTCTTTGTCTTTATATTTCTCAGTGGTATGGCTTCGGGGAACCGAGTTGATGTACACATTATTGTCAGCATGTACTCATTTCCTGATCTTGTTTTTGGTAGGGGCCCAACACAGTCTATTAGAATCCTACTAAATGGTTCTTGAAATGCAGGAATTGGCTGTAAAGGGGCCTTTGGAATGGTCTGATTCGGCTTTCCTACCATTTGACATGTGTGACAAGTTTTACAGAAATATGCTACGTCCTGCCTGAGATTAGGCCAATAAAAGTGACTGAGAATTTTATGATAAGTTTTCCTTACTCCCAAATGACCAGCCCAGGGCGTTTCATGGCCAGGCACAATATTTCAGCACGATAGGGCTTTGGAACCACAATTTGATGTTTTATAGCCCAGTCGTCATCAACCAAAACGTCTGGAGGTCTCCATTTACGCATGAGAATACCAGACTTTGTATAATAGGAAACAGAGCTATCTGAAGTTTTACCTTCATCATCTACCCTGTCAAACAAAGACAAAATATCTGAGTCTTTGTGTTGTTCTGCAATGAGATTTGATCTAGAAAATGTCTGACTTTGGTCAGCAGAAGTTTTAC
Source organism: Ptychodera flava (assembly GCF_041260155.1). Classification (NCBI taxonomy): domain Eukaryota; kingdom Metazoa; phylum Hemichordata; class Enteropneusta; family Ptychoderidae; genus Ptychodera; species Ptychodera flava. The sequence continues at coordinate 245,984 of NW_027248403.1, forward strand.
TGGAAGTTTCAAATCCACGAGGGATAACGGAATGATCCGTGTCAAACACCTGACTGAGAAAGGTGTCATTTAAGTCAACATCTGTGACATTATTTTTGAGAGTATTTGATTCTCGGAAGTTTTCTTTGACATGGCTCGAGTAATTGCACACGAAGGGAAAAGGCCCGGAATTTCTTCCTCTATTGGCTCTGGATTCTGATCTAAACTAGGATTATCAGTCACAAGTGGATTAGTAATGACCTTGTCCCCAGCAAGGTCGTTTCCAAGAAGAAGGTGAATCCCTTCAAAGGCAAAAAAGGCCTAATACCTAAAGCCACAGGTCCAGAAACAAAGTCCGAAGACAAATAGACATTATGGAGAGGAACAGGAATGTAGTCATTACAATCTACCCCCTTAATAAGAACTTTAGAACCTGAAAATGACTTTTCAGAAAACGGCAGGGTATCTGCCAACAAAAGAGACTGGGAAGCCCCGGTATCTCTTAAAATTTTGACAGGGGTAGCAGAAGAGAAATCACTAGAAAGTGATATAAAACCATTATGAATAATGGCTCGAAAATACCCATAATGCTATCTTGAGAAGAATTGACCTTGACCTCATTAATTGGGGATAAGAGGGCTTTAACCTCAGAAAATGTGTTACACACATTATTAGACTCTAATTGAGTTGATGAAGAAATAAAGCCGGTGGGCTTAGATCCACTTTGACCACTTTGACCTTCACGTTTCTTTTCAACTTGAAACACTCTGACATTAAATGGCCGTCTTTCTTGCAATAATTACAAGAACGTGTACCGAACTGTTTGTCAGAAGGAGATTGAGACTTGGGATCTGATGATGTGGAAGTGTTACTTGAATTTGTGAACTGTTTTCATTTGATTTCCTACTCTCCTTTGAAAAATTCTTGGATGAAAAGGAGGAGTTAAATTTACCTGCATTGTTTCTGTATGAAAAGGACTGGGATGGTTTGCTGAGAAAGGAAGATTGTGGGTCAATGAATAATCATCGGCCAAACGTGCAGCAACCTCCAATGTATCTGCCTTTTGTTCATTGATAAACGTCTTGATGTCACTCCGGATGCACCTTTTAAATTCCTCAATCAAAACAAGTTGTCGTAATTTGTCATAATTCTGACTGACCTTTTCAGAAGAACACCATCGATCAACAGTTGTTCTTTTGTTCGAGCAAATTCAATGTAAGTTTGATCTTTCACCTTCTCACAATCCCTAAATTTCTGACGGTAAGCTTCAGGCACCAACTCATAGCCCTTGAGAATTAATTCCTTCACAGAATCATAATCTGAAGCCTGCTCTACTGACAACTGAATGTAAATTTCTCTGGCTTTACCCACCAAAGCACTCTGCAAAAGCATAGACCAGGACTCCTTAGGCCAATTCAGACTCTGAGCAATTTCTCAAAATGAAGGAAATATTTATCAACATCCTTTTCTTGGAAAGGGGGAACTAACCTGAAATGCTTAGTGATGTCAAAATTGTCTGAAGGGAAGAATTTTCCTGACTTTCTAAGCTCTAAACGTCTCATTTCTAACTGCAGTTGGTGTTCTGCTAATTCTCTTTCCTTTTCTTTTTCCTCTCTTTCTTTCTCCCTTTGTCTTTCTTCCATTTGCAATTCTTTTTCTTTCATTTCCAATTCCCTCTCTTTCTGTCTTTCTTCCATTTCTAACTGCATTTGTATTTTTTCTTTTTCTAATGCCTGTCTCTCCTTTTCCATTTGTAATTCTTTTCTTCATTTGTAATTCTTTTTCTTTTTCTAATGCCAATTTTTTAGCTCGAAATCTGCCTGTATTTCTAATTCCAATTTTTTGAGTTCGAAGGAAGACTCAGGCTCATAATCTTTTAAGGCAGACTCCTCAAGATGGCCAGAATTAACTAAATGTTTTGCAATCTTGAACTGTATTTCTCGCTTGGGCATAGATCTTTTGACATCTACTTTAAGGAAATTGGCCAGTGCTATGAGGTTGTCTTTTCTGAGGGAATTAAATGTGTCCTGATCAAGGTCATCCATAAATTCGTCTGGCTTGAATTCCGCCATGATTGAATTTCGCTGAGTTCACAGTATACAGTAGTTTTGAAAAGGTAGGCAAAATGTTGTCAAACGGCTCAAAATATTCGTATCCCGGACAAGCCCCCAATTTGTTACGTGCAGAGAAAACGAACAAAAGGGTGAACTCAGCAGTTAACGTTTAAACAAATTTATTACGAAAATAAAACTAATTGCTAAGTCAGGGATAGAGTACAAGCTTTAAAAGTGTACAGACTACTTATCTCAGCTGGGACGGCAAAGCTCCAGTCTCAGAGTTGTAACAGTCAGTCGGATGAATGAACAGTCCTTTGGCTTGCAGGCTTGAAGCTGCACAAAGTCCACAGTATAAATCCAGCGTTGACAGTGAAGGTCTTGAAAAGTCTTGAGAATGACTACTGCTGGAGTTTAGTAACACACAAGAGACACGATCCCAAAAGTCTGACTGGAAGCTGAGCACGTCCCTTTTATAAAGGCATATAAGAACAATCTAGAACTTTTATTGACATGCTAATTACTGTTCTAAAATTATCTCTCTTACACAACTAATTAAATTCAAGGTTGTGAGGTCACTGAGGGTAGTGACCTTGAGAATGTTCTAGACTAATTGAACTCAGGTCATGATGAGTGTGGGAGAAATGACCTACATAACACTGACCCTTGTCCCCACCTAACTTTATCCACATTCCACTGGTATTGTACCATGCCAGGTAAGTTTGCTAGACCTGAAGACAAATATGAACAAGATGCAACAACAACAGTAACACATATATTCAGTAATGTGATAACAAGATTACTTATCCACAGTCTTTCTCTACATGATCATAATAGAGTTTGCACACAATCCAAAAAGTCTGACTGCAAGCCTGCTGTCCCAATATTAATACTCATGTGCTTATATAAGAGCATATAAGAACAATCTATAACTTTTATTGACATGCTAATTACTGTTCTAAAATTCTCTCTCTAACACAACTAATTAAATTTCCAGAAAATTCCTAATATGACTAATTAAATTCATGGTTGTGAGGTCAAGAAGGACAGTGACCTTGAGAATGTTCCAGACTAATTAAACTCAGGTCATGATGAGTGTGGGGGAAATGACCTGCATAACATACCTCACTTCCAATATTCACATGCCCTGCCTTGAAGTAATGCCGTAATTTCCTCATGGCAGCCCATGTTGTTCCCATAGCAACTTTCAAGTGAAGGCCAGCACCTAGAGGTATGTCAGAAGTGAGTCCCAAGATCTGGAGGATTTTCCTTCTTGTCCTTTTGTTGGTGTCTCACCTCCTCTCACTCAGCTGCAGCATCGCATTGCCACCACTGACAACGTCTCTCCTCTGACTTAACTGCAACACCCTCTGACGTCTTGTCCTAGTGCTAGCTTCTTAGTTGTTTTTCGTGGCTTTGGTGTATATGTTAAACACAATGGCTGAAAAAAATCACACCAAAAATTGAAAAACCAAATTTATCTTTCAAAAGTATATGTGGGTGATAAATTTATGAAATTGGACTAGCTCATTACTTGATGAAATTAATTTGTTGAACCACTACCAGGTCACACATGTACTACAAAACCAAATAAATGTTATTACAAATACAAATTTACAAATCACCATATTCCATGATAGCTTTATCAGAAGAATTTACTCCAAAATCTAACTGTATATTGATATGTGGGTATAGATCAGCAAGAGTAATGCTGGTAAAAAACTCACCTGGCCCTTGTTTTAACCTTTACCAAACTATCATCACTTCTGTTTGCTTCTATTTTTTCTTGACAAGTGTTGTTGCCAGTTCTTCATACTGTGGAAGCATATGCATTTCTGAAACATTATGCAACACAATTTAACTGGAGTAGGGTGGCTTCTGAAGGGAAATGGCTCACTGACGAGTAGCAGTGGTCTTCAGCAATGGACTGGTAAACACACCGTTCCGTGTTGTGTTGCAGATCTTGCAGTGGCACAACTGACTTACAACTGACTTTCCATAATCACATGTGACTGTGGCATTTGATAGCATGTTTGCAAAGGCAATGGGGGGACTTACAATAGATTCACACATAATAGAGAGACGGCACACAGGACAGGATGAAGAAACTTGCAACCACTGACACAAACATTCAGCACAAAACACATGTGGTCTATCACACAAGAGTTGTATTGGTCCATCTATTATGTCTTTGCAAATGGGACACTCCATTTCTTCAATGAGATCATTGAACCTCTGTCTCTGCAAGGGAATGAATCTTCTCATCTTTTTTCCTGTCCTCTGTTTTACAGCTGCTGTTAGATTTGTACTGCCATGGTCGAGTTTCACTCTCTAGTTTCCCCGTCTTTCCTGTCTCTTTGCCAGTGATACCAGAAATGTCACTGCCTTGGTATTGACTTGGTGTGCCCCTGTTTTTACTGTCTTTCTTTTTCTTTCCTGCCTTACACAATGCATCACACACCGGGGGTCCAGACACTTCGCACCAAAATCAGTTCGCCTCACACAACTTCGTCCCAAAACCATTTCGTACCAAAACCACCTCGTCCCAAGTACTACTTCGCCCAACCCCACTTCGCCCCAAGTAACACATCGTACTGAAACCACTTCGCCCAAGTATAGTACCGTCAACTCGTCCTGAAACAACGATGTTGCGACGTATCATAAGGTTGTTTTTACCTACAACTTGGAAGCATTAATGTATAGGACATTTTGGCTACCACGAACCATTTATTGTTGCATGAAACGAAACCATAACGATAGAATAAGAAAAAAGAAACACGCAAATGCTACAACTCAGGTGCCGTGCGCGGAATTGCACGATGTCAATTTCGCGAAATGCGTACACTTTCAAGATTTCAGTCCCAGGATGACAGGAAGGTGGTTATTTTCAGCTTTACCAGTTATCGATAAGTTTCGGGCAAAGTGGTTTGGGGAACATGACTTTTGGGGCGAAGTGGTTTTGGTACGAGGTTGTTTTGGTGCGAAGTGGTTTTGGTGCGAAGTGGTATGGGACGAGATGGTATGGTGCGAAGTGGTTTTGGTGCGAAGTGTCTGGGACCCACACACCGCACATCTCCCTGCTCTACAGTGCCTTGACCATTGTCCCTGGCCGATAGGTTTTGTTATTGCTTTCTGCCTGCTGCCATGAAGCAATGACTCTCTTACAGAGACAACAAAAATTGGACGGGTGAACGTCAGAGTGTCTTCACTAACCTGTACTCTGAAACAAATCTTTAACTCCACGATAAATTTGGAGCATGGATAACTTGTGCAATTTATTTTCCCTGACAAATACGACATCGGTGTTTTAGGACACGAGCATGAAATTCGAATGACATTTTCACAGTCTAGGCCAATAGACGATTGTAAAAGGCGCAAGAAAATATGCCAGTGTGTAAACAAACCCGTTACCAGGGAGACATGCGTGATGGTCCGAAAAACTATGCTCAACTGCAACGCACATATGGACGTAAATAAAAAACCCACACGCATAAAAAATAACCCATGACAAATCACGCCATAAAATGTACAGATTAAATCACTGCGGACACGGTTAAATCGGTTTCAATCTTGTCAAAATTGATTTACTTAAAATCTGAGCCTCGTAAATTACACGACAAGTTAAATGAAAATACTTACAGAACGCCATGCTTTATGTTATCAAGTTGTCCGTGCTAAGAAACTTCTCCTGCAAATATCGCGAGGTCAAAGGTAAACGTAGCAATAAACATCCAGCTATGCTGAGTATGCCACCTTGTTAATTGAGAACAGCTTTCACTATCACATTTGAATGCATTTTTTAAATGTTTATGGGTCAGAATTCGAGCAACAACACGCGCACGGCAAGCGATCGTCTCGCCATCACTGAGAGTGCGTTCGGCTGTTCGTTATTTGTTTGCTCAACCTAAGTTGCCAAGTCGGCCGCGCCGGAAGCAAAACACAGGTGACGTAGTCTGCCAGTATGAGCATGCGCAATTGAGTCTGCGTGCACGAGAATGTGTATAGTACCGTAGAACTGTCTCGTGCTATCATGTCGTTGAGATAAAATGTGTGCATGTTGACAGAAACTGGAATTGTTGCAGAGAATACTTTCCAGGACATCACATGTAAGTCTCTAAGGTACCAAGTAGGACGTTTAGGAAATCATTTTAGAAAGTTCACGCCGCCTGTGGCCATTCTGTGGAGTATACGTACTGCACTGGCTGCAGCGTATACAGTATTTCTACTGTACAGTGTACATATTGCCGGATAATATGCGATGGAATTTTGCGTTTCACGTCGTTCAATCACTCAGATGGTAATACCGCCCTTCTCCAAACTTTGAAAAAAAAACAGGTGACAGGTTTGGAATGCTAACTCTTGTATATCAAGAATGACGTAATTTAATGAGAAGACATTTGTATTCGAGCACGGCTACAGTTTTTGATTCGAAAACACTCATCATGGACCGTGCCGTGGTTGTATTCAACAATCGAGAGGGCTAGGGTGAGTCAACTTTTCTTATGTCCATGTAGCACTTGTGCAAAAATAAGCGAATCCACAGGCCTTTGGCGAATCAATAAATGCGTTTTTCACCAAGCTGAAAGGTTGAAAGATCCGTCCGTCACTTTGGGACGAGGTAGATAAATGCAGTCAAACCCAGCTGGGCACATAATGTGACTTTGTTCTGGAAATTACGAAGACGACCGGCCGTGTGGTGGAACTTTGCAACAAAGTTTCAATATCTGAACTGACGTACTTGAATGACAGGCACAGGAAACGATGGCCAATAAAAACGCATTCTCGTTGCATTTTGATAATAATGTATCAATCACAATGACACAGAAATTATGCCTCCTCCCGGCAGAAGGGCCATGGCCAATTTTTAGCCCTGCTACAGTATGTCTCAGTGCTGAAAAGGCCATGTTGTTGTCAGGTTGTCATGGCGACTTTTAAATTTGCATACAACTCTGAGAGTGAAACGGGTTGTTAATAGGTCACAAAACTTTTGAGTCCCACTGTCGTCCATTGTACCTGTTTCCTTGGGTATTAAAGGTGTGCAAATATACACATCAAAAGACTAGAAAATTCACTTCATGGGCAGAATCTCGTAAAATAGCCTTTTCTTGTCTGGTAAAGGAAAAGATACCCCTGATCTAAAATATGCATGGTTTTAAATAAAAAAACTGTGGTTACCTAAATGGTTACCATGGCAACATAAAACAAAGTGAACATGGAGTTCATGCTGCGATAAATACACTTAGGAGAGCATTTGCATAGTAACTGGGATTACTTTTAATGGAATTTGGAAAAACTTTGAAATTTTAAAACGCAAATAGGTTACTATGGAAACACAGGGCAGTAAAAATGGATATCATGTTTTGTCTTTCTAACCCGAAATAACCCTTTGGTATAATATTTCTGTTGATTACTGGATTTTTACACTGGATATTTGGTCTTTCTAACCCAAAATATCCCTTTGATATAACATATTCTGTTGGTTACTGGATTTTAGGTGGAATCTTTGAAAAACTGGTAATTTTTACTCCTGAATGGTTACCATGGAAACATCTCACATTAAAATGAGTGATTTTTTTGGTGTGCTCACAAGAAAAGGCCTTATTATCATATTTTTTACATCAATCAATAGTTCTTTAATGGGAAATTGAGGAAAAAGTAACATTTTCAATCCCAGAATAGTTACCATGGCAACTCAAAACATTAGACAAGTCTGGCTTTTGTGTCCTCTGACCCGAACTCCCCCACTAGGTAATTTTCATGTCAATCAAAGTAACTTTTCATTGGATATAAGAAAAACTGAAATTTTCAACCCCTAAAATGGTTACCATGGAAACATGGGACACTGAAATCGATATAATATTTGGTCTTTTCGACCCAAAATACCCTTATGGTGAAATTTTCACGGAAATTGAACCTATTATTATTCGCGTTATTGTTTCTATATAATACTTATATAAACTATTATTATTATTATTATTATTATTATTATTATTATTATTATTGTACTTAAATAAGCATCTCAAATTTAGTGAGCCATCTCCTATTGAATAGCAAATACGGTGTTTCTCAATCAGGTTCACAAATTTTTCATTTAGATTGCAATTCTAAAGAAGAATGTTTGTTTTTAGTTGTCTTTGATGACAGCCATATCATAACTATTATGGTTATAAGTTTATTGCTATTGCATTTTATTGTTTTTGAAATATCCAATGCAGTTGTTTTACGAAAGTTATTACATATCTACGTATCCCTTTTTGAAGGTTGTAAAATGTGTAAATTATGTCAAGTATGCAGTTACACTCACAACTTGCTCTCCCAACGCTATTTAAATGCATGACTTATTTTCAGGTATGTCGTTGGGAGATACATAAAAAATACCATGCCTAGGATGCGCAATCTGCTATCAGAATTCACAAGATTCATTAAATCCGGACAGCAAATGGTGCAGATCATCCTGATGCAAGACAACGCTGTAGATACAAATTTACAGTGTCACTTAATGGAAGATAGAGGGCGTAAAATTGAAGATCTATTTAAATCTGATTACTCAGCATTCAAAAATCATAGTTATAGGTCAAATATTTGTATGGCTTCTGGTGATGTCATCATAAACACTGTCAACGGTGACTTTAAGCTATGTTCATTGATTAATGAGTGTACATACTACCCATATTGTGATAATCACTGGGATGCTGTTGTTGAACCAAAGGATGAAAGTCAGAAAAGTCTTTTGACAGGGCGGATGCTATTCAGTAGAAAAAAAGAATACCTTGCCGAGTTAACATTTACCACTCAAAGCGTAAGTATCAAAAGTTACATCTGGCATGATTTTTCGTATGTCGAACAGTATCCAACATATTATCATTTTAGCAGAAAGTGTAATTAGTCGCTGTTTGTCCACTTTATCTCAGGGACCTTCTCCACGAGATACTGTTCAGCATTTTCAAAATATTCACCATTTTAACCTTTATCCGTTACTTTATGAAGTAAAAAATACTAACACATCAGAAACTCTAAAGCATATTTTCATTTGTAAGAAAATTTTGACTTTATAATGTTAAGGAAGATGGTCCATGATGTTTCAGACGCGCTGAAACATTTATATCATGGTCAGTGTGGAATCACCAAGAAAACTTTGTATTTCATTCCGGGTCGAATTTGTCATTACTCCTTTAGATTACCTTATAGCAGTGCATCAAAAGTATTCCTTTCCTTAGGAGAGTAATATGACTGTTATATTTGCTTTCTACAGGAGAGAGGGGTAGCAGAAGACAATGGTAAACCAAGTAAGTAAAACATGCGTTAGACATAGCATGCTGCGGCAAACAGAAGGCTATTAAAATAGGAATTAAATCATTGGACCTATTGGCAGTAATCGTAGTTGCCCTGAAATGTATTAGTTTGGAGAACCATATATTTTTGCACACTTAAGGTAGCGGTAAAGGCTAGAGCGTCAGTTATAAACTTCAACAAAACTATTAAAATATAAAAGTAGTCAACATTCTCTGTGGAATAAAAAACTAGACATTTGGGGTCAAAGGCATTGCAGAGTTATAGTTTGTTGAAACTTCTGAAAAATTGACCAAATAAGAGGAAGTTGGGGAGTCCTTAGTGTATTAACTATGGTAGAGATCCCCTAGCTTTTAAAAAAAAATGTTGAAAAGGGAAAGTCTTTTTTGCTGTTTTTCAGGAAAGTTTGACAAGGCAGTGTTTGCATTCATAATGCATGACTGCGATTGCAAATGCATTTTTAGATTCTTTGAGTGTCAAAGAGGTGTCAAAAGTGAGATTAACCAAAAAGACTGCTCTGTGACTTCAAAAGAGGGGTGCAAATATGGCTTGTTTTCAACATTTTTGACAGAATAACAGTTTTCCTACATAATTTTATGCCAATTTAATCCAACCTTTGAAATGAGATATGGACATGGAATTTTTACAGCCTATTAACAAGGTTACAGACAAGATGACTATAGCACAATTTTCCTGTATTTGAAGTACTTTTTGAAAAATCACATTTTGAAATTTGAAAGAATTTTTTAATAATTTTTTGATATGTAAACCCATGTAAAATCATAAAAACAAATTTTATTTACAAATCCTGCCGTACAAATCTTACAATTAATAGTGTCAACATATTTATAACTAATTTGGTAGTATTAAGTACTATCCAATTATTATTAGATTCAAATATGTAAAACAATGTGAAAAAATAAATTTTAATATTTACTGGTGTCATATTTCAAAACCATGGCTGCAAATATACAATTTTTATATTCTTTGGAGAAATTATTCAGTAAGGGAGTATCCTGAAAATTTGAACTAAATATCTTGATTCTAACACTTGAAACTTGACATTAACTCTGAGAAAAGAATGTGTGCAAAAATAGCCTTTAACGCTACCTTAAGTCATGATTTTGCCAACTTTGGAGTATTTTTTCCTGGCCTTCATCAGCCACAGTACAATAAATTACCGTAAATTACCCCAACATTCTCTTAATTTTTTTGTCTTTTAAGGATACTCGTTTATAACATTTTAGTTCTGAATAAAAGTAGTAATGTGCGGCATCACAATAATTTTTAAATAATATTTTATAAAATATAATTCATTTAGATATTTCATTGAAAGTTTATAAATAACCATTGAACAACCATACAAGTCACTTTTTGTAGGTACCACAAATGCCATACTTTTGGGCAGCAAATGTTTAAAATACGATTTGGGAAGAACAGTGTTCTTAAAAGTAGGTATTCAGAATTTTAAAAACTAGTCTATGAATTTGTCTACCCATGATAGACACGGTAGACCTTACTGACGAATCTCCAAGGATATAAATTATAATGAATTATCGTAATCCAAGGTGCTGTGCCGGCCTGTAATGCTGTTTTTCTTCATTGGGCGACCTTAATTGTTTAAGCAATATTTTTTGATGGAAGGCAGTTTCCTACTCTCAGTTCTGGTTCCAAATTACTTCTTTTCTTTATAAGGTGACTCAAATTAACAGAATATGAAAATTGTTGGAATGATATAAAATTCATGAAAAAGTTGTTATCCTTTTTGATGAGCAGATGGGATGAAACAAAAGGTTGTTATTTGAAATGTAAAGATAGGAAAATAATCTTGTATATGCTTATGGGGTGCATTTTACATTTATATGTGGAGAAAAATAGTTGAAGAGTGAATTTGAAAATGATGCAAGAATGAAGATATCCATATGCTACCCTTTATTTTGAGTCTCAAGTGCTAAGAAACTTACCAAAGATTTGTTGATTGTAAATCAAACAAAAGGTCAAGTTATATTTCTCTTTTGTAGCCTCTGTTAGAGATCTGTAAAACCTTAAAAATATACAAAATATAACTTCACCCCATTTAATGCCTCTTAGTATAGCCTGTGATGACATATATTTTATATTTCATGTTCTTTTTATAGGTTACACAGAACTTTCAGGTTTAAAGTGTCTGTTTATTGATATGAATAAGGCAATAAACAGAGAAGAAGAGTGTGATTTAAGAGTCTTGCTCAGAGATGAAAAAATACCTGCTGGCGACCTTCAAAAACTTGAACGTCCAGCAGACATATTTGAGTATTTGTTAAAAAAAGGCCATATTGCAGATGGTAAATTAAAACTTCTTGAAGAAGCATTTCACAAAATAGGAAACAACAAACTGTTCAGAATGGTCAAAAATTACCAGCAACACACTAGAATAAGGGTTGGTAAGAAACGTAAGCACTCTGATGTTGATGATTGAAATAAATATTTTTTCGCAGTATTTGATTCAGTTGGAGTAATTAACTACTGTATGAAATAATAGCACATTTCGGTGATCAGGAGTAACATTTTATAAATTGCCTGTTTCCACTGCATAAAAACGGTATATACTTACTGTATTAGCATGAATTATTGCCTGCATTTTAGCTGAATAGTGCATATACAGGTGAATACAGTTAATAATCCATTGCTTGTATTCAGAAAGCCTGTATTCATGCGGATTCATGTGATTCACGTGTATTATTCTATAATACAGGCAACTCATTAATGTGAATTTATCTGTATTATTGCGTTTTCATGCAGTGTTCATTTTTCTGGACTCTGTTTTCTTGGTTTTACAAAGTGTTAGATAATCTGATTTTGCAAATAGTTATCGTTCTGTATTGTTGTAGAAGAAGAAATGTGAGGAAAACTAATCCAAGGAAACTTGGAGCTGCTATATCCTCCTGGGAGATACGACACTTCCTTGGAAATGTGTACACATATCAGCCATAAGTAAGGGCCACTTGTGTACCAAAAATCCTCACACAATAGGTCACTTTCCATCTACAAAATCCACATAGGGGTCAGTAACCAAGGAAATATCATACTCTTCAGGGACAAATCCATGTTCAGTAGATTATAGTTTTTATTCCCTTCAACTTGAACTTTCAAATATTGCAAGACATGTGAAATAAATGTAAATACAAAGGTTGTCGAAGTGAGAGGCTGAAAGTAGTTCAAATTAACTGATCTATTTTTGCCTCGACTCTAATAAATTCATGTACTAAGTGTACATGTGACGACAAGTTTGAAAAATAGCTATTAGTACGTGTGCATTTTCTCCCTTGTTTATTTTCGTGGCCTTTGAAGTAGCCGATTACTTTTTCAACTACTAAAGCCATCAGCGATGCCTAGACGACCTTCATGAGCGCGAGAAAGTTTTTTTTCAGTTTAACATTGTGCTTAGTTGGGAGCGACCTTCCTGCCTTCCATTGTACCGATTGTCTTTGGTTTATTATAGATGAATGACTTTGCAGATTTTCACTCAATATAAACTGTGCATTGTAGTTTGTTAGACGGAGAACGCCGGGGACCGTTTTAGGAGAATCTGTTGAGAAGCTCAAGACGACAGACGACCATGACCTGACGACTAATGTTAGACAAGTATAGCCATACAAGTTAATATAGCCATATAAGACCACGGCACGTGACTGTGTGATCTGAAAGTATCGATTTAAAGTTGTGTACCTGCTTGTTTTTTCGTTGTTGTCAGGTTAAGGCAAAAATATTTTCAAAGCATCATTAATAACTTATTTTGTATATTCCAAACATTTTTGTAAGTAAATGAATATCCTCAAAGCGAATCTGTTCTATTCTGTCACCCAGAATTTTTCTATTGCACATAAGAGAACGGTATATATAAACATGTTGATTTATACGACTTGTATTTTATCATGATGATCGTCCATTTGTTCATTTGATCACCTTGACAACACTTTTTCACCCTGCCATCGTTTCATTGTTCACCGAATCTTCTTATGAACAATCACGGAATATGTGACAGATATAAAATCATTAGGATACTTTATGAGTAAATCAATAGTTGCCCGGATTTTGAATAAAACTTATTGTAATGTTCCCGTTCCCATGAAAACTTCTACAGATATCAATCTTGTTCAGAGTTCTTTTATATACGCCGGTATACTATAACGGCAATCGTTCTCATATTAGACAAGAATTAAGGCCTCTGCCACAAAGTCAATAGATTTCCCCATTTGGTCTATTATATTTGTATAATATGTTGTCATAATTTTGTTTATTTTGCAAATATCTACTTTTTCTTTTTGAGTGCGTAGACTTTTTAGGGGCGGTATATAGGTCAAACTGTTGATGGCTAGTCCGTATGCTTGTTACGTTTTGAGAAATACTTTTATTTTTGGTTTTTATTCGTGAAATTTACTTGTTCTTTACCCATTATATTTTCTACACTATTTCAGTTTATTTTGTGTGTTCAATATATTGGTTGCAAACCCGACTAAGTACGATATTTCTTTCTGTGCCCTTTTTCCAATTATATAATCACTTTGTTACATGTTGTTACAATTGCGTTTATTCGTAGATAGAGATACTTTTTTGTTTGAGTACGTATATATTCTGGGGTATGTGTGGGTCAACGTTGTTTTAAAATGCTGGTTATCTTATTTGCACATATGATGCAGTACTCCAGATGTTTACTGTGTTAGTCTATTTTCTCTTTATCTATCTCTCCCATGGATCTTCCTTCAGGAATCACCTTAAAGCTTTGATTCCATCATCATGACCCCAATTTCTTGAAAATGTTGCTTTTTAGCCTAATTCTAGCCTCTCATGATGCTTCCAAACTCTGGACAGTTGCACGACCTTTGCCCCGGGTCATCACCTGCCCTACATTTTGCCGCTTTACTAAAGGGACCCTATTCAAACTTTGTAGGGATAGTTCATATCTTAGTTTATTTGTGAGATAAATTTTAGGCTTTTTCGTAATTTGCTCTCATACTTTACCTACAACAAGGAGTATTTCAGCTCCATTTGTATATCCATTAAAGGTCTTAGACAAGTTTACATACAACATTTTTGTCTGTGATTTTTGTTTACATTTTTCGCTAACGATGTTAACTTTTCGCTTTGCTTGACTATCTTCTGATATTTCGGCCAGGCCTTCCCACAGGCCAACTTGACATAAATACCTTCACCTTGAACGAAGCACTCTATTAGATTTTAATATGACGTCCCATCAAAGGCAGGCATGGAAAACACTCTGATATTTAACTTCTGCAGTGAGTCTTGGGAGTATTATGTAACAGTAAACACCTACGTCTATGCTTATGAACTAACATCTAGCCTAGTTGTGAACATATCGAAATGTGTGTAGCGTCTTTAAACCACACTCATCACCATCAACATACATGTAGACGGAGTCTACAAGTTACTAGTTGTTGAATGAGTTTGGTGTGTGTTATTAGGTATGAGTGTGCATGCGCTTCCACAAGCTCCAGCTGACAGGAAAAGTCAATATTGCAACAACATGACTTGGATACCATACTATCCTAGCGAAAGGCATGTACCGTCATACATTGCGATCGATAATAATGTAAGCTTGTAGGGGTGTCGTGTAATTCTTCTCGTCGACTATGTCTAAAGCGTATGCTGCCCTGCTGAGCAAACTGGACTAAGAGATCTCATCTTGAGTTGAGACAACTTCACAGTTACCTCAACATCATCTAAAGTACAGTCAGACAGTGACACGATTGCTTTCATAAATCAGCGCCAGAGCTAGGAGTTTATTTTATTATGTCTGACTACCGGACAATTAGCATATGAGCGATGGCCTAATGGGAAGGTTTAGAATGCTGCGTAAGTTTAAGATTTCTCGAAACGACTTTTATTGTAAAAGAAAGTACCGGTAATGACATGACATATATGTTATATGTCATTTGAAAAAAATATTTAATGAAGAAAGCAAAACTGTTCGGCTGCAACTCACATCCTAGTAAATAATTTGACTTTTACTTGTATTCATTGCATGCATAACTGCGATAACTCCAGTCTTCTGCCACAAATTTTGACATTGACTCTGTTTATAAACAATGGTGGAAATTGTAACAGATATGACCTGTAGCCATTTCCAACAAGCTGACTGATTAAAAATAAACAGTATATACTAATGTACATCACAAAGCTCCTCTTAAGAAATCTGACATCATGCATTGTAAAACACTGGTAAAACTTTTAAGCATTAAAACAACAAAAGCATGCATAAATCTTTAACAATGACGATTAGGTAGAACTTAATATAACGGTAACTCTTCGCTTAAAAAATATCGATTTAATAAATAAATAAATATTTGAAGAAAAAAATCACATATAAAACTTACATGGGAAAAAATTATAAAATTTCTTAAAACTAAAAATGCTTACAGTACTGCACGAAAAGGTTGAACAGGCGGCTTCGTCCTTGTAAAACCTTCTGTTTAACAATTTTCTATAAACATTTTATGAAATAGAAAACTTATTGGATTGGTTGGTATCTGAAAATCAAAGTTAGAACTTTAAGTAATCAGACAAGCATTTTCGGCAGAATATTCTTTAAAGAGACAAAAGTCGGCCATTTTTTCATTAATTTTGTTTGATACGAGATACTTCTTACATTGTTTGACATGTTAAAAGATAATGAATGGGTGACTATGCATATATTCGCTCCTGGTTTTAGACAAATTAAATGAAATTGAACTAATGGTCATGACCATTAATCCAATTTCGTGATGGTTTAATTTATCGTGTCTAAAACGGGGGTCGATTCATTCAGTATCTTTCAACATGTCAAACAATGTAAGTAGTATCTCGTATCATACAAAATTCATGAAAAAAGGCTGACTTTGTACCTATAATATCTTCATCGCTATACTGTCCTAAAATCAACACGGCTAATAGTGTCACAAATTACAAGTTTAAGTATCTGAATGTGAACATCTGTAGGAACCAATAAAGTGAATTTCACAGTGCTACACAAGCTGTTTCTTTGAAGATTTATGACTACGGATAAACAATGAAGACAAAGCATGAAAGGAAATAGCATAAAGGTAGAGGTAACATTTTTAATGACTTTTATAAACTGAAAATTAAGAAGTGATTTGGTAAGGTCCGCATGATGCACCCATATGCTAAAAATCAGTCCTGTTCCGAATAATAATGCTACACAGTTTATGATCGTATATTACGGGGCCTAACCAAAGCAAATATTCGAACACTCCAGTTAGAATTCGTAATCCACATTTTCAACTTTCAACTTCCGAAATTTGATACGTAATCCCCATTTTGGATTCGCAAAATGTAATGTTCAACTTTCGAACTCACCATTTTGGATTCGTACTCGCCATTTTAAACTTCGAACTCCAATTTTTGATTTCCATATCGCATTTTTAAGTTTCGTACCCACAATTTTCGAACTCCCATTCGAAATCCCACCATCGACGTTTTTCTTAGCGGTCTTCAATACTGTTTTTTGTGAAGGCATCCCTAAGTTTGCTCTGTGATGCTCTAGAGAATCCACGGAAATGTGAACCGGCGCGATGCAGTTTTTATACCCTGCCGATCTTATCCCCGCAAATAACAAATCTAATCCTGGATTAGATTTGTAGCTGCCGATCAGGTTGTGTTGCATATTTCGACCATCATCACAAAATTAAAACGTCTGTTACTAATGTATATGCAGTGGTATATACTGCTAAATTTTTACTTTGTATTAAAATATGTTATACTCTTAAGTAGTGATAAAACGTTTAAAACCTATGAAAGTCTGCTCCCTTTATGAGGCCATGTGACTATTGATTTAATGACTGATTCATTTTCAATGTTCCTAACCCGTCGGACACCACTATGTCCGACACATACTATGAGTCAAAATATTTGAAGATGTAAAATCCTATTCGAAACGTCAATATTTAGAGAGATGTTGTACATTTCAACCAAATTGAAGTATTCTCGGCCATTTCAAAAATATTTATTTATTTATTATTGATGAACCAACAGGTTGCCCAAATTACAGGTTCATTTCATAAAAGAAAGATAAAGATAAAAATGACAAAGATAAACAAGAAAATCTGGCATGACAAAAAATTGAAAATGAAAACAAAATATAAACAAATAAAAGGAAAACAAATATAAAACAGGTTACACCGTGTATAAATCAGTCAATAGCTGAAGTAAATTGCGTCTAAAAGTAATAAAATTACCAAAAATATTTATATTTTGTTCATTAAATGGATAAAATGGTATTAAAATGTCTTTGCTTCGTGATATAAAAAAAAGATTTTAATATATTCGTACGATACGAAGCAGGTCTAAAATGAAGTGTACGACGCAGAGCTCTGCAAGTACATCAGATATGTTGTAATTAGAGTTTACAATTTTGTACAGGAATGCAGTATCTAAAAATGCCCGTCTGCTCTCCAATGTGGGCAGCTATTTTTTTACAAAGGTTGTTGTACATTTCATTAGAATATGGTTGTGGAAGATCGGTAGCAAAGATGTTTTATAATTTTTTCTAGACTCTCCATTTTCACAATCAAGTACGTTTAATGTTCAGAAAATTATTCCATTGGAGCCGTCTTTTCAAAATCATGCGCAAAACATAGTGCATAAAAAACAAACTTTAATGTGATTTCGAACAGGGCCTTTTCTGAAGAAAACATGAACCTTAGTAAATGGGATATAAAACCAAGTGAAAAATTACATGTAGAAATGACATTACATCCAAAACAAGTGATTATACATCATCTCAGTAATCGATTTCAAGATGTAACTATATTATCATATACCTATGCCCTGTATTGTGTCTGTACTGAGTTCAGTGACATGATTTATCATGTTGATTTGCATGTCAATAAAGTGATACGCCTTGTTGATTTGCATATGAAAGGAATGATCAGCGCGTCTTTCTTTCATTCAATTGAATATTTGCATATGAAAAAGTGATACGACCTTTTGATTTACATAACAAAGCCTGATACGGCCTGTTGATTTGCATACCGGACTACTTACATGGTGGCGCCCTAATCAAACAAACCATGGTGCCCGTCTATGATTTTGACTTTGACTACGATATCATGTCCGATCTCCAAAAGTGGCAGGGTTTTGAAGCATAGGGAAATGCGGGGTAACTAAATAAAACACATGTGTCGATATCGGATTAACCTGCTTGTAGTGCTACCAATTTGAACAAATTAAAGAGCAGAGCATCACACCGTACGGGCACTGACAGATCGATGACAGACCAGCTGTTCCGTCCGTGCATAAGCACAGACGCGCAGACGACAAGCAAAAGTGCTATCGGACATGTCGGAGGACCGGCAAATTCAAAAGCACAACTTTCAAAAATATCATGTATTCATGGTAAATGCGTTCTGGAAAATAATACCAAACACAACACTTGCATGT
The DNA here is from genome assembly GCF_041260155.1 of Ptychodera flava. Lineage (NCBI taxonomy): Eukaryota > Metazoa > Hemichordata > Enteropneusta > Ptychoderidae > Ptychodera > Ptychodera flava. Next base: position 264,742 of record NW_027248403.1, read on the forward strand.
ACCGTACCGATTCGGTAGATATCCTACATGTTTGATAACAGAATTCAATCATTTCTCTGCTCAACCGTAAAATAACTGGCAATGAGCCAGCTGATAGATTACGTCAGACGCTAGTTTATCAATCCGCCTTAGCAAGATGACGCAAACAAATGTAGTCCATCAAGAAAAACCACAGTGAAACGTATCATATTTTAATATTCGAGATTTAGTCACTCAATAACGTGGGCATAGGTATATGATAAAGAGGTTATCCCTCGATATCACCTCTTGGTAGGGTCGTATTGCTGCTCGTGCGGTTGTGGGCCGCATCACACTCGTCTTCGACTCGTATGATGCGGCCCACAACCGCACTCGCAGCAATACGACCCCACCAAGAGGTGATATCGAGGGATAACCTCATATTATCACATGCACAAGCCAAATTTATCTTCTCCGAACATAAAGTACGAGATTTATTCTCTGGTCGTTTACGTCACGACAACCCGCGTCTATGTCATCAATTTTGGTTCGTCGGACATTCTTTGCGTCGATTTTCGGTGTGCTCGTCAATGTAAACAAACAGTATGGCGGCCGGTATTTCTCCCACGATCAAAATGTCTCTGACGTGAAAATATCGTAAACATAAGTCATGATTATAAGAGTCCGACAAATTACATCAAGTTCGCAAAGTTTTGAGTCCTCGTGTTTTTAGTTTGTCGCCAATATGCATGGGGGTTCGTATTCGTATGAACACCACCGACGCCAGAACTTTCGACGCACTGTGTACCGTATATGCGGTGGACATACGGCAACAAGCCTTACAAGGGGGTCCAGTGCGGTGTCCAGGCCTCCAAAAGTCATGTAATGAAATCGATATCTTCACAGACTACGACAATAATAATCCGAACAATGTCAACACAAGAGTATACGCCTATATATTCCGAAGGAATTACGTGAATAATTTGTTGAAACTACGAACTCGAAGCTGGTTGCGTTATCGTGGGTTCCATAACGTAAGCACTGCAACCAAGCTCAGGCGCGATGTTTACAGTGCTCGAGATTATGTCGATTTTTGTTGCGGAAAATATAGCGTATCCTCGTCTAAGGTAAATTTCTAGGCCTATGCTATCTTTTAAATAGTGTACAATTTTGTTGAAGGTACGTTTAGACCGAGAGGTAGTCTGGCATTTGCCCTAGGCTATACACGTGCGAACGTGAACGCCGTGTTTTGCACCTTCTCAAAAGAGAGTGCGCGATTTCGATTGATGTTAGTTTTTCTAAGTTAAGGGCCCGCAGATAAATGCCTAAAACAGATTTTTATTGCTTAAAATAGATATGCCGTATGAAAAAGAGTTATTGAAGGGCCGCGTCGAAAAAATAATTCAGGTAGTAGCATACAGATACATTCTAATTGACCGTAAAATAAAATTATAAAAGAAGACGGGAATCATATATCACACAAGAGAATTAAAACAGCTATCAGACAGAAAGTGGTTTGAGGTTCTGTACTAAGTTGGATCGTTCGCACATGCGCGGGGATAAGATCGACAAGGCATAAAGACGGCACTGCACAGAAAAAACTTGCACGAACTGGATGACACACTCACCACATATCCCGATAGTATTTAACTGTGATAAACGTCCAGCAAGACTCTTATACCTATGTAACACATTTCCCCGTCTGTCAGGCTGGTAATGTCATGTAGCACCCAGGACAAACTGCCAATAATGTTGTCACTAGCTACCTAGACGTCGCCCATGTTCAAAATAACTTCAGTGCCTTCACGTGTTAGGGACTTTCCTAACAAAGTGATGAATAACTTGATGTAAAATGACCCCTTCGAATTTTGAAAGTCATATTGACTACTCGTACGCTCATTGAATATTTGTAAACTTATGTTCGCCTGCTAGTGTTCTAGTGGACCTGTATGAGTTAGTGAAAAATGGGAGTTAGTCAAAAATGAGATTTTGAAAGTTGAAAATGCGATACTCGAATCAAAAATGTGAGTTACTAAAAATGGGATTTTAAAGATGAAAATGCAATATACGAATCCAAAATGGGGGTTCAAATTTTGGCCTTGATAACGCGCCACAGTACACTGGTAATTTCTCGAGGAGACGACAATGTCTTACTTGTGAAAATCGATTCATATTTTAAAACTTATGAAACATACTTTTAAGCTCAAGATTATTCTCTATTCCGATTTTAAATGAGTTTTGAGTATATATATAATAATTGAATAAGAGAGGAGATACTAATATATAATTTTCACAGATTGTGTCCACAGCAATACAGAAAAGTAGTTGTTCCTGACTTTTTTGAAACAAAAGGATATTATTGATTTTTTATGAAGAAAATGACAAAATAAGTTACTTGCTAACTTTCTAAGCGAATGACCCTTTCAGTCTGTCGTAATAACCTGTTTCACAAAGGTTCCTTTGGAAAGTGTTGCTATATCAATTTGTTCAGCCCCCCCTCTACCTAGAATTCAAATCGTCAAACCCTTACTTTACCAAATTTGATGGTTGCATGCTAGTAAGTTACCGGGCACGCTCAGTTCAATGTTTGCATATTACATCGAAAAGGCAGAAGCAGCTTTCGCTAGGAAACACCGGCCGATTTCGCCTTACATTGTAAGCTTTAGGAAATGAACTTCCAGGATTCACCGTCCTCAGGAGTCAGCCCCAATAGCTGCGAATGTGTAATAAACCGATCTCAAAATATCCACCGTTATCCAAGAAATTTCTTTGAATACGACCCATTAAAGACTGAAAAGTATATAACACTGTCATAAGTGTCGAAAGTGGCATAAAAATTCAAATGTTTTAACATCCGTTTGATTTCCAGCGTTTTGAAAAACTAACCATGTGACAGAGTAAATAAAGATTACAATAACAAAGTGTTGGCCGTCGTATGATGTGTGTTCAAGTAAATGGCATCATGCTTGTTTCTGAACATGAATCATCAGCAAGTCAATTTTTGAAAACAAAACGTTATGAATGCCAAGTACGCTACTCAGTTTAGTCAATCATGCAAACAGTGGCAGCGACAAAGAACAACTCTCATTCAAAGTAACAAGTCATACAGTTTCTCTGGCTGACAAACAAGGTCTGAACATATCTTTCTTTCATGATATTGACTATGTTGTGTGTACCGGTACGGTACTGTCTGTTCTATGCAGTTCTGTATCTATGTTTATAGCTTTTGTATTATGAACTTTGACCTAAGGTATTGGGATTAAGGATTCGTATGATTGCGATTATTTTTATAGCATGTCAAACCATGATTTCCAACATTAAATTTTTAGACTCATTCAAAATTTACCGATAATTTAGCGATTTTACGTCAGACTTGTTTAAAAGCCTTTAACACTAGTCACTGCACGGTTAACAATTGCTTTCCATACCTATACGTGATAGTGTAAATGTCGTCAACAGTTGAATTACTATGTTTACTTTAACCTAGTTTTTGACAATTATAATTCAGTATGTATAGGCTATACACTGTCTTGTCAAGTTGTGTACTGGATGTTTCGAAACGTTTTTGAGGTTACACCAATTTTATGTAGCTGCTGACATATAGAGCCATGAGCTCGAGTAATTTAGATTGTATCACCAGTATAATATATCATCTCTTCTTGTTTCTTTCCACTAACTTGTCACTGATTAAGTGAATTTGACTGCAGTAACTTGAATGTATTCCTGCTTCTCTGCAGATAAAAAACTCTGGCATCTTGTATTTATCCATAGTTATCATGTGCGGAGCAGGTCTTGGAATTTTAGGAAATCAGATAGCTGCTCATTGAGGAATTTGACCATATACCAAAGCTGAATATATTGCATTTAATCAAATTTCTATAATCATTTGTCACACTGATTTACTTACCCCAATTCTAAGTGACAGAAATGTATCACTTCACATCATGCATTTTATGGCTTTTTTGTCAGAAATACATATTGTTAGCAATTTAACATTTGTTACCCAAGATGAGATGTCAAATGTTTCAGTGGATTTCAAACGCCTCCTTGTTATTTTTGAACCGAATACACAGCCGTCCGTAACATTTCAGGTGAACAGCTTGTAGAGCTAAAAGAAGTATCAACGCTAATTGCATATCATGAGAAATATATCGAACATAATCTTGTAAAGGGAGATAGGAGTGAACGAGCAAGGCTTAGAAATGCCACTATTGAAGCAGGTTATTTTGCCTTTTAAAAACGGCATCTTGAACAAAATTATCATTGAGATTCTGATAGGAACATTATCAACGCAAAAATTGATTTAATGAAGAAAACCATCGTAGAATTTCTGGAAAGTCAAATGCAAAGTAATGAAGTCTTGAAAATGAGAAGGTTGGAAATTCCTGGAAAAAAATTAACAAGCGTATTCATCAGCACACTTCTCAAATCTGTACAATGTTATCCATTCATACAGACTGACAATAGCTTTAAGTGAAAGCAACCTTGGTTGTATGACTCTCTACCATTTGCTAATTATATTGATGTAGTAGTAGGGCGTAAAAGGATTGAAACAGGCGATCAAATCACTACAAAGCTAGTAAATATTGAAGATTACTTGTCCTTAGTAAACGTCAATAATATTGTGCAATTACAGAGAACTTGGCAGAGGTGACTAATTTGAGTGCTTCTGAGCTACCTCCTCATATCGCCAACATACTATAATGAATATATTTCATTTTCGCAAGTTGGAAACCCGAAATATCAGCGGCTGTATCAATGGCTGTAGAGAAAATAGTGTCAGTGTTGAGAATGTTGCTCTTGGATGGTGAGTATGGTTTGGTTAGTTAAATTTTGTCTCAGAAATATTCGAATTAGTTATAATGATGCAGAAATTTTAAATAAAGGAATGAAAACAATGACAGGGATCTGACACCTCAATCTCAGTCAAATTTGTCTTGGAGATATAGGTACCAAGAATTTATGTGAGGCGATGGGGAAAAAGACATGTCTTACCTAGATCTTAGCAACAACAAAATTAGCGATGATGGTTTAGGCTGTATGGGTAAAGAGATTCTAAAAAATGTCTTAGATAAGACATTTAGACCTTAGTCAGAATGCAATTGGAGATGTTGGTGTGACTAGTTTGATTGCTGAGATGAGCACTGCGGCTCCGCTAGGATACTATAATCTTAGCCACAATTACATTGGTAACGATGGCGCAGTAGGTTTAAGTAAAGGAATGAGGAATTTGGCCAAACCTAAACAACTTGATCTCAGTCACAATCGCATAGGAAGGGTTGGTGGCAGAAGAGATGACACAGGGGTCATGATTAAGAAGTCAGTACGTTGGCCAAACTAATAAAGGAGACACGGAGGCAGCAAGGTTATGAAAAGCTTTGCACATCTAAAATGTTTAGAAATCCTTGACCTAAGTCACAATAATCTACGAGATGATGATGTTAGGAGTTTGAGCGAACAGATTGAATCTATGGAGACATTGGTGAAACTTTTTCTTGGTGATAATTCTTTTGGACATGTTGGAGCTGAAAGATCGGGTGAGGTGTTGAAACACGCGAAGAACCTGAAATATTTTGATATAGGTCGCAACAATATCGGAAATCGAGGAATACTTCATTGTGTGAAGGGTTTTAAAATTTTGTAACAACCTGACTCACCTCCTGCTAAGTCACAGTAAAATAAGAAATGAGCGCTTAAATTGTTAAGTGAATCTTTTAAGAACTTGAAGATCCTCAAATACTTAGACCTTAGTAATAATCACTCAGAGCATGATGGTATGCAGCATTTCAGTGGATATATGGAACAACTAGAAGGTCTGACATACTTAGATATTAGCGGTAACAGAATTGGACATAAAGGACTTAAAGCAATTTGCAAAAAGTTCGAACACATAAAACTGCTTGAGCACTTTGATGCAAGTTTCAACAACATAGGAGATGTCGGTGTTTAGCGACTCGCTAAATATGCAGAGCACTTGGAGTCATTGAAGGTCCTTAGTCTGAGTAATAATGCAATGGAAAGCTATGAGATGGATGACTTTAGTAAGGCAATGAAGCATTTGGAACTTATCTATGTAATAACAAGATAGGAAACAGAGGAGCTAAATATCTTAGTAAAAAGTACATGAAAAACTTAAAAGATTACATGTAACCGGTAAGGGAATAGATAAGGCGGGGTAACGAGTACTTTCGCAGAGAGGCGAGAAAGTTCGATGTCAAAGTGGATATATTTAGTAAAGATATAGTCCGTAAAAAAGAGTTGTATAGGTCAAACGTTGTACCTGATTCCAGAAAGGGCATTTTCGTAAAAGACACGAAAGTTTTCGCAGTAGGTCTAGTAGCATTAGCAGCTGTAGTTCTCGTGGACTGTAAAAGCTAATGATGAAAAGGATGTTTCTTGAAAGCAGCAAGTTTGAAGTGCGATGATAGCTGTTTGTTTGTTTCTATACTGCCGCTTATGTTTGCGAAAGAATGCCATCATATCTCATCATGCTTATCGTAAATGAAGGATGGTGCATGGATTGTGGTTTTGGAGATTTCTTACAACACAAAATGCATTTGTTAGATTTTTCGAGTAATTTTATAAAGACTTGCTACATCACATCTATTGATACCTATTGTGTTCATTTTCACATGGTAATTTCCAATCGATTCGATCGAAAGTGCGTTGTAAATACCCTGATAGTGTACAGCTTTTCATGTTGCTCAGCTCATTTGTGTAGTATGTATACCCATCGCAACTTTTATATTTCTATTATAAATGCTGGTCAACACCGTTATTCTCATAAGTGTGCCTTCCCTATGTGCTTTACATTAGCTAAGCCATTAACAATATCATTGTTGTAGCAAGGATTGTATTTCATTTGTTGATTAAAATGGATGTAAGACTCTTGTTCATGTTTAATAACCAGTAAAGTGTTGTTTTGCTAGTTACACATAGTTTGGTATACAATTGTAATCGTGGTGCTTGCTTTTTCTTCAACATATAGATATAACACGTGTACATTTTCTGAAACAGTTGTATTATATAGGTATCACCATTCTTTTTAGTTATCCTTTATTAATGACAACAATCACTTACACAGCGATTTCTTGGCCTCTTTGTTATATTACATTTTTATCTTGATTTCTTAATTTATGTTGCCTATTTGAATCTGTGTGAACTTATATTCACCAGAATTTGCTATGTATTTCACCATTGCTGCATTGTGACTGAGAAGTCAGTAGATTTCATCAAGAAGAGATATTTTTCTATTTTATTAATCACTATGATAATGTTATTTGCTTCTCATGAAAGTTATTTCCTTTACTTATTTGTAAACCATATAATGTTAAAAGTCAGTTACGATATAGGTAATGTATGCAATACAACCTCAAAAACTTGAAGTAGTTATTTTTGTTGGATGTTTGCCTCTTGAGTAAACTTGCAATTATAAACTTAAGCAGGAATATTCAATTGTTCTTTCAATGAAAACCAAGGCCTGTATGACATTGAATGAGAATTTCCCCCTACACTGTAAGTTACAGTTGCGACATGCAAGGCTGTGCGTTTTTTGACTTTAATAATATATGACATGTTTTCTTGATTTCATACTCCTGCAGTGATTTACATAGTGTTTGAAATTTCAGATTTACGGTTGAATAATAAGTAGATCAAAGATTAAAGAAGACCGATCAGTCGCCTATAAATAATAACGATTACCGAATTCCTGGTCTCTTATCATAGGGATTGTAACTTTACATATGTAGACCATGAACAATTACATGTATATCTAGCATTTGAATATTGTCATTGCTCAATTTTTTTTTTTTTTTTTTGAGACGTGATGTAATTGAGATGGTTATAGTAGCAGGAGTTCTTGTATTGGTTCATAAATTCTTTATTATATAGTACTTTAACGCAAACTTTTAATATTTTGTACCAGAAAGTCTGTCTTTACTTTGCCTTTTATGCTTTGACTTTTTTCAAGCCTTTCTTAAGTTATGTGATGTAGAACATGTACCTTCCAGAGTGCACCAGAAAACATATGTTAATGCGAACAATGTTCAATAAATATCTCTAAGATTGAAATTTTGTCAATCGTGTATTTCCTTTGAATGTCTTTGTAAACCAATATCACTGTCCAGTTCCGTTTGTATATTCCTCAATTGAGACTCATCTCTTCATTACCTCTTCCGTCAATGATCCCTCTAGCGACTAGTCTATCTCTAGAAGCCATGTCTTCAAGGTCAACGCTCCGCACCTTTCAATAACTTTCCCGCACGAAACTGTTCTCCTCTGAGTATTTTAATTAAATATGTGTTCAAGCTTTTCATGTTATCAAGAGCATTGAGTGATATACGGATTACTATTACCAATGTTGACTCGGAAATTCTCAAGACGCAAGTATTTGCCAATGTCGACGGTAGTGTGAATGAGGTATAAACTAATAGGCAAAACTGCTTCAGCGACGTTCAGGGGTAGCGATAGAAATTGATTATATAACAGTGAGGTACAGCTAATAAGCTCACGTGTTCACACGTGGGCCAATGTCATAGCGATGTCTGTCTGCCTGTCCGTGTGTGTGTTAGTGTGTGTGGTTTGTGTGTGAGTGTGTCTGTCTGTCTGTCTGTCTGTGTGTTCACACGATAACTCAAAAACGCCTGAACAGATTGAAATCAAATTCGGTACACATGTACCATATGCTACTTGCAAGAATTGGTTAGATTTTGGTTAATGAAGTTATGCAATATCATTTTTTTCCGAAATGGTTTCCCTATGGAGACAGTAATGACATTGTAGACATATATCGAGAAATACTGCACAAAATTTCACAGATGTAAAATGTCAATCTTAGAACAGTGTGATGATACTGTGAGTGTCATGTCAATTATCTGCTCATTTGCATATTAAATGAACTTTTGTTATTAGTGACATAACTCTGAAATTCATGCACCAAACTTGATGATACGTGCAACAAATATTGATCTGATATATATCTAATTATACTTAGAAGCATTGGGCAGTGTCAAGTTAATAAATAGCTCATTTGCATATTTTATGAAGTTTTATAATTAGTCATATAACTCCGATATAACTGCACCAAATTTGATGAATTCTGCTGCAGATACTGATCTAACTGATATCTAACTGTGGTGTAAAGCACTTAGTAGTGTCAAGTTAATTAAGGCTTCATTTGCATATTCAATGAACTTTGTAATTAGGTATATAACTCTGAAATTACGGCACCCAAATCAGTGAAATCTAGTACAGGTATTGATCTGATAAATATCTAATTCTACTATTGGGCGTTTGGGATTTTCAAGTTAACAAGTAGCTCATTTGCATATTTTATTGAGTTTTGTAATTAGTCATATAACTCCGAAATAACTACACCAAATGTGATTAAATCTGTTGCAGATACTGATCTAACAGATATCTAATTGTGGGGTAAGCAATTAGTTGTGTGGAGGTAAGAAAGGGTTCGTTTGCATATTTAATAAACTTTGTAATTAGTGATATTACTCCAAACTTACAGCATTACATTTGATGAAACTTGATACAGATATTGATCTGATAAATATTTAATTGAACTGAGAAGCATTGGGTGTGTCAAGTTAATAATTAGCTCATTACATATTAAAGAAAATGTTGTAATTAGTTATTTAACTCTGAGAGAGCTGTGCGAAAGTTGATGAAACCTGCTACATATAATGATATAACAGATATCTTATTGTTCTTATTACACGCCTCACACGGATGTCTATTATATTGGTATGAATTGGGTTTATTGACAGGAATATTGAAAAACATAATACAATAAATCCTCGTCAGAGATAGTTACTCTGGCAGTAGACCATATACACGGCTAGTCTTATCAGAAGTCTGTCTTCAACTCCGCGTCGTGTGCTCAATTGAACTGCTGTCAGAATATACAATGTCTGTCTTTGTTCTTGTGTTTTGGTTAGTGATTATCCTGAGGTCTGCAAATGTTGCGTAACATCTCCTTGCTCGTTGTCACTTTACATAAGACAGGTCAAAGGTAAATTATTGTTTTACACAACTTCATAACAGACAAAAAGTATGCAGTAATTCATGTCAAATTGTATTATTTCACGCGACCAGTAGTGTCTGATAAATGTCAATACATGTCGAGTCATCAGCAGTCAATTTCAATGCTTGATAACTAAGTTTGTAATTTTGTCAAACTCAAAGTTATTCCTTCTATTCAGGGGTCACATTAGTAGGTCAAGTTGTTCTGTTGAGTAAATGCTAAAATTTTCTAGTCTGTTTACTGGATATCCAACATTCTGTGAAGCGTACTACCATGAACCTGTTGTAAAACACGTGAGCATATTCAGTTCAGATTTGGTTTTAATTACTGTTTCTGTTGAAAATATATTACTGGAAATGTTTCATAATTGCTTGTCAAGGCATGAACGACTGAAGATAAATGTTACCGAGACAGTTGCTATGGATATTGAATTCACGAAAAAGTGACGGAGTTGGGATGCTATTCCTTTTCTCAAACGATTTCAACTAAAATTTACACATTCGTGGGGCCTTATTCAATGCGTCTTTGTCGACCTACAATGAATATGAATTTAAGAATGATTTTGTTGATTATAACACTGACCTGCAAACGAAAATGAAACAAACTACGTTTGACTGTTCTTTTTAGCTATGAAATACTCACGGAGCCAAGACTGAAAGAAATAAAAAAAATAATAATTAGTAACTTTTCCATCAATAGAACTCGTGACCTCGGGGTACCTCTTTGCAAAGCAAACTTCCCATATTTTCAATTAAAATAAATCTGGACATATAAACACATCCATAGTGATACAGGGCACACATTTATTCCAATTGCAATTCGTTTATATAGGGATACTTATTTTTAACATCATGGTTTGAACTGGTTAAATTTCCCCTTATATCGAAGTCTATGGCGTCGTATAAGAAAACATAGCTATAATTTCAATGCACGCCGGAGACCTTTGAGCTAAGTGCTGAATACTCCAAAATACTTTTTAAATTGACAAGTTGGTCGCATCTCGCCAAGATAATTTTGTACTTTGGACTAAAGCAACGACCCCAAGACAATGGTCATAGATTAATACTATGGCAAAAAAAAATCAAATTTTAATGTTGCAAACACAAAATCGAGATATGATATATTACGTTTTATTCGTTGAAGGTGGTTTTCTTAATCATCAGCATGAGTCATTAAACTAACTCAAGTTAACTGTCAGGGACTTTGAAATTTATCTAAAACATTTACATATCAATATACACAAACATTAAAAAGTTTCTAAAATATCGCACGTCATTTTAAATCATTAGCAGAACGCATCATCAAAAAATGAATTGTACAAATTGTTCAAAATAAAAATACAGTTGACTTGTATTCGCAAACAATAATTTTCGAAAAATTCGTTCATACAAAGCTACGTTTTCTCTTATACATTGTGAACATGTATTCTATTACTTGCAAGATATTAAGAAGTCCGAAGCACGCAAAAGACAGTACAGACGTCAAATATCGTTACCTAGGACCATTTACAAATCTTAACTATTTTAGACATTTCCTAAACTAAAACTTGAAAGGACAAAGTATCACGGGCAATGCCGGCACAACAGATTCAAATGTTTGTTTCTGATATAGTCAACTCTAAGACACCGTCATCTGACCGCTGTCCGTCTTGATGAACCAAAGTAACATCAGATACGCCATTGCTGCCATAGTACTACGTTTACAGTCACATGCACCGGAATCTGGAGTTAAAAATAAATGCAATATCAATCATCCGAGTGGAATTTGTATCATTTTGATTTTCTTACATTAAATCACCTTCTGCCTCCATTGAGACTTGCAGTGTGTATGTTTTGGCAAGGAATGTTGATATTTCTACGTTATTATTACCTTGGTGATTTTTTTGCTATACCGGCGAAAAGTAGTATCACATTAATGTTCGCCCAACATTATTCATCGTAGCATTTTCCACTTATAAGTCCTTTTCCTTATGGTGTGTTTATCAATGAATTGTATATTGCCACCGATCATTTGCATAAACGAATGCCTTGATTGGTTGTACACTTACTTTGTGTGAAGGGGCAGCGTTGTTTGTTGATTTTGCGGTATTAGCATCTAATGTTGTGACTGGATTTTGATCTGAAAGGAAATTAAAATAGTCATTCGGGTTAGAACTTGTTTGTTCAAGTGAAGTATTGGGTAGTGAAGGCATAATTTAACTTGGGATGAGAATTTGCATTACGAAATGATAATTCATAATGTTGAAGAGTAATGATTCTTCAGGAAAACGAAGTGTAGAGGTAAGAATTGACTAAACGTTAATATTTGCTCATGAATCTTCATTTTGTTACCAATCACTATGGAAGCAAATCGATAGGTAGAATGAAGGTAGAATGCGCCTTGGGGACAGATATTTGGACACTCAAACTTTCCCCGACTTTTTCTGATCTGTTGCTGATGGGAGCTCATTTTGAAGTCCTTGGAGAAAGAAAAACTTCAACGTCTCAGTTGTTTAAAAATTGAAATTTCATTTTTATAAATAGATTTAACAAAAGGACGGTGGCTATTTTTGATTTACAATTTTTATATTGGTAAATCTTGGGTAACGTTTTTCTCTAATATCAAAATTTGCACCGTGACCCACGATTTTTTTGTTGATTTTTGAAAGGGAATGGTTAAAATATTTCTAGAGGAATGTTCCAGCAAAAGTTGAAGTCTTTCACTTTCGAGACCCTAAGACCATATGAAAAATGTATGCTAACCCGTGCAGTCTATTTGACATGTCCTGACTCCATCTAAGGGTTTGCATCTCCAATCACAGCGGCAACAGTCCCCTTGAAATTCCTGCACGCACAACTCACGATAGCTACCACATTCTTTTGCATATGGCTGCAAAGTAGTCGATGCTGTCATAGTTTGGTCTGTACAACCCATTGAGGGCCACGGCGATATATCTCTCGTTACGACTGGCAAGGAATATTTGTAATCACCTCTGAAGTACACGAGCAACGCCAATACATAGTTATTGCAGCAGCAGCCGTATGTCGTCACTTGAAATGTTATTTCTGTAGGCCTATTTGGGGAGTATGTGACGTTCTGCGGGTGTGGACTGATAATTTGAAAATCATGCACTGCATCTGTAATTATGAAGTAAGAACCAGATATGAACTGAAAATGCTCACGTGTTTCATTATATATTGCATTTATGTGCAAGTTTGAACCTTTGCTACATGCTTTGCTACATTTAAAGTGTTATGATCAACACAATGAATTTCACCACAGATCAATTCTAAAGGTCATTAAGTATTCAAATATGTAATTAGCTGAAATAAAAATAATTAATTTCTTTGAGTACTGTCATTGTATCACAATATAGCATGTGTAATTACCTTTGGTCAAGTCCTTCAAGCTCTATATGCCAAACCGTGAAAGCTTGTTAGCTATTTATGCAAATTATGAATTAGCTGACATGAAAATGCAAAATGACTTTCAATACTGTTATAACCTGGTATAATGATCAATGTACACAGCATGTTTCGCCAAATTTTATCAAGTAAATGCCAGTATATATCCCTAATTTGGAAGGTTCATTAAATATGCATATTGGGAATTGGCTGAAAAAAATGTCAAATGACTTTCAATAATCTTGTATCATAGTATCTTTAATGTACATAGCAAGTTTTGCCAACTTTGGTCAAGTCAAAACAGATAAATATTGCTAATAAATGCGGGATATCGGACCGCAGGCGGGCGAAGATTGCATTATAAGCGCGCCAACCCAAACTCACTGCATGGACATCACATTTACGAATCGAAGTCCAAAGTCAACTACGTCATTGTTAGAATAAGAGAGGTTTTCCATCACACGGGAGCATACCACCACAAATTTTGCACAGATGGCGTTGCACTGGCATTGAAAAAGGGTGCATGGGAGCATGGGAACGCGGGCAGTTTCCCTCGCTATGGGTAGGAAATGCATTGAGCAAGACACACTTCCGGGTTCGCAAAAAAAACGAGGATCCCATTTACGGGGCGCTCAAATATAACTATTTGCTGTGATACATAGCAGAGGCGTATATGTTTGTGATGCTGAGAATAACATCAGTAAATAAATGACGGGTTTTAAAAGTTGACGTTTTTTGCGATGAAACAGACTTCTGAAGGTAGCTCGCTTGGGGAACACGTCATCCCAGCCGCTGTCCGCTTTGACCCCAGTAATTCACACTGGTTTTGGTCGGCCCCAGGTACCCAGTCACTTCGACCCCGTCACACTTTTGCCTACATGTCCACGGAGACGATTCAACATGTTCCACAACAAAGCCAAGACAAAAATTGAAAATATCAATAAAATGGCTTCAAAAAGGCTGAAATACACGATACTCAATGAAGTATGAAGTTTATGAAATGAAATCAAAATTGACAACACAAGTGTTTGTCTCGGGTAATACCACTTGAAGTTGAACTATTCTACAGACTGTTTTTTCCATACAGTGCAGTATTTGTCAGTGACAAATTAATCTTTGCAATACATTTTTTTGCGATGAGCTGGAAATTTGATTAATATCGAGTTAATGTACATAAATATTCCGTTATTTACTGGGACACGTTTATTTTCTCGATCCGCTATCTGCGGACTACGTGCTGAAGAACATTGACTGTTCATGTCAACGATCATTTCTCCCTCTGCAGAGTTTCTGTATCCCGTTCAACAAAGCTGTACCTCGATCACACGATAGTGACGCTATGTAGCTGTGCAGTATTGAAACTTATCATAAAATGGCCACCTCGTCTAACAGTAACACGTATTGTCGGGATTATCGTATGGAAAAAAGACTGCAAAAGTAAGACTTATGAATCTTCATCAGAATTGAACACATCATGATTGTACACGAGTATCAACCGTGAATGCACGTTGAGCTCGGCAGTTACACAAGCATGGTACGCTACATGCATAGCCCTACGAGTATGGCGACAGTGTCCGGCTTTGGCTACGCCGCCTACCGGAGGTGGGAGGCGGCGTAGCCAAAGCCGGACACTCTCGTCATACTCGTAGGGCTAGCTACATGCACTGCCGCGATGCCGATCGTATGCATTCCAAGGCCTATCCCGGAATTTGTTTCACAAACAACCTCAAAGGAGAGCAAACATACTTCTATGGACAATGACGAACACGTTTCTTGGCGAAGCAAATTCAAAACAGTGCAGAAGTACATGAAGTAGGTCATGGCCTTGGACTCTGTGCACGAACCTGATTGGACACTTCAATACCTTTGACCCAAAGTTATTATTCATCAGCACTTCCATGCCATGAGGCTAGGTAGAGAACGTATGTACTCATTTCTGGCGATCGAGCAGCGAGGGAAACAATCAATTACCAAGGATAAAGCTAATTTGCTAAACGATATTTTATCTTGAATAGTGAGTTGAATGAGTAATAAAATATCATATTTTTAATGTTCAATACGAGGTTGAAAACACGGAGGGACCGTGGTTGAAACCAGTGCTATCCAGCTGTAGCCAACCTGGACAAGCACATTTCACAGCGCCCTCAAACAGTCGATTGTTTTCACTTGTCATACGCGGCGTAACAGAAAAATTAAAATTTTCATAACTTCATTAATATCCAAGCCACGCCCACCAAAACCTTTTCAGTTCTAGCCATTTGAATTCTGAAGATGTCTACCAAATTTGACTGAAATACGTTCAGCCGTTTTTGAGAAAATGGACCAACAGACAGACAGACAGACAGACAGACAGACAGACAGACAGACAGACAGACAGACAGACATCGCTGCGACATATGCTCACGTGTTCACACGTGAGCAAAAAAGTGTAGCTTTACACAAGATAAAGATGGTACGCAAAAGTAACTTTAATATACTGAGATTTGTCGTTGGTAAGATTTAGTAGGAAAACGACAATTCTTACCTGAACAGCTGAAGTGCGAAACAATGACAAGCAAGACGATCAACTTTGTATGGGAACTATAAAGAGAAAAATGAAAAGAAAATCTATATTATTATGAGATCTCCAGATTCACTGAACGGAACTTCCTTGACTCTACATTAACTGTTTGCATGATAGCATTGGATAGACTCATACGACTGATTTTTAGTTACTAATCACAACAATAAAATAAATATGAAATAGGTATTTTAAAACAGCCAAATTGATTTGGTAATAATCGGTAATAGGACTAAATAAGTATATTTTGTTACTTTTCCATTGATTTCTTTTTGAAAAAGCTAAAATGCAAAACATTTAGCTTTTTAGTATGATTTGAATATACTTCAAAACAGCTGGCTGGTTGTGTAATTCTTTGAAGGATATGCAACGCACTGCAAAATATGGAATAATCGTCGTAGATACAGCCTTAATGGTACTAGGAAAAACAATGCAAAACAAAAAATAATACATCTTATGAGTTACTTGTAATAGGTAAGTTTCGAATCATGCATTGATGTGAAGTATACAAATATTCTGATGTTCGGTTATACCTTGTATAACATAGTAGGAGTGTGAAAATAACTGAGAGAGGAAATTAAGGACAAGGCACACGGAACTTCGCATAAAAAAAAAACATCTGCTTTAGGACAAAAACTTTATAACATGCCAACTGAAAGAAATATGTTTTATATTTGAAGTTTACTGCAAGCTCATACTCAAATCAAGGCTCTATGCTTGAGATTGAACGGTGGTTGGCAAAATAACTTGGGAACCACCATTAAATAACATCACAGGCCAATAGAGTATATAATTCAACCAAGCAGTGAGCTTTCGGCAACCTTCAACGCATCTCATATTTTGAAAATAGTCTTATTACCACTGATGAACTCACGAAACAAACAGAATAAAGACGAAATGGAATCATGATTTCAAGAAACCTACTTAACTTATCTTTACGTATGATATACATACCGAGTCATCTTCCCAAGTTTTCTATGCCCTGTATGTGCTACAATAAAAGACGCACACAGTCTTGTTCGTCGAGAAACTAATAAGCAGGGGTGCGTTTTAGGCTATTTAAATAGGTCGAATAGTGAAAACATCCGTCCTTGTTTCCATGGCAGTAGACAAGGGTACAATATTGACCATAGAAATTCCAATCAAAACAACTAATAATAATATTTAAGAGTCCAGTTTTATAGACACAGTCGTGCTCTAACTTTGTTCAGTTTAACCAGTTATTCAAATTACTCTTTTGTCAACAGTCGGCATGGTCCTCTAAACTGAATCGATACGCAAAGTCATCAATTGTACATGTTTAATACCATGGAGTTCGAACTGTGCCACTCACCGACTTCGTTACAATTTTTATCAGTATTACCACTAATGAAATAAATCTCAGATCAAAAGACGTGTTACAGTATCATGATCCCTGTTACGAAAGCATAATGAAAAGGGACTTTAATCATCGGAGGTTTACTTTCTTTTGATGTTGGAGGCATACCAAAAGAGTGAAATACGGCCCATTATTTGGCATAACTTTAGTATTTGGATACTGGAAAAATGTATGTATTTTGACAAGCTTCCGTACACAAAGCGATTGTCTACAAGGTTCTGAAAAATGTAGTTGTTTGAGCCGTTGACTTAATAAGGACTTCATATTATCGACAGTAACATAACTGCTGCTCATAGTGACAAGAAAATTCAAAGGTAATAGCTCTGTACATGAGTAGCGAAGAACATTCTTTACCTGCAAGCACTTGCTTCAGAATCGATTTTGGACGGATATTTACTCATTTATCTTAATTAGCCTTGTCTCTTTATTATGTTTACTTTCGACGAACAAATAGTCTTTGCTTCACTGACTCATCATACCATGTTGGCTTTTTTCTTGATTGATCAAAGAAATCTCATGTCTGCTGACCAAATGACTACGTGGTCCGACGTTTTTTGTGACCGACAAAATTCGAACTTTTTAAAGACACCAGTAACATGTTGGATAAATATTGAAAGTACAGTAATTGAGATCCAGGCTCGTAACTGTTCTTTAATACCTATCGTAACTATGCGCATAATGCCACTTTTGTCATGAAAAAGCTTCAAAATACACGTTTTAGCAATAGACAGACTGCCCTGTGTGGACAAAAGCCTTCCTACAGTTTAATCAGTAAGACATTGAAGGTACAACTTTCTACCAATTTCAAAGTGACTCTTTGGTGCGTCTTTTGGTCAAAACATGTGAATAGTCGCTGCCAATATACTTTTTAATGATTCATTGTCTGGTATTTCGAAATGAGGTTTGAAATCTGCATAGAAATCACTAAAAGTTATAAAGTGGGTTTTCTTTATTACTTTCCTTTCAACGTTTATAATATCAACACATTCATTTGTTGTAAAGTCACTTCTAAATCGGTATAATGGGCAATTTAGTACTACTAAGACTTTGAGGAATTCCTCACTCTATTGCGAGCCAGTAACACAAAAGTTGTATGAGCCTTACAAACCTATGTGCTTGAGATAATAATCACTGTTTAACACGGTGTCCCAGCAACAATGTGATGTAAAAAGGCAAAGTTGAATAATAGTTTTTGCATGCCTTCACGAAACAAATCAACCTTGCACAAAGCAGAGGCGGTTCTCCTTGGATTTCTAACTTAATATCAGGTTAAAGCGAAATGAGCGATTGAACACGCTATACCGTTACTTGATAAACTGACCTCTGTTTTAAGCTACGGCTAATCAAACCCTGCTTAAAGTTCAGTCCACCCAAATTCCGCACGCCGTCTTGCATGCACATTATTATGGATTTTATAAACCATATAACCGCTATAAAAACGTTTGTCCCTTGTTCGACTTAAACATACAGATGCACTTGAAGGAGTCTATTAAAATAAAACACGATTGGAACTAATTTAGGATAATTGGATGGTGAAGTAATGTCGATTTAATCTACAAAATTTCACCTGCTTTTCTTTTTACATTACACACTTGTTTTTATGGGTTACCTGCAATATTACAACATTCAGCTATACGGCACATAACTCTTTTGAATAATTTGCAAAATATGAAAATCCAATTATCCCCAATTAGTTCCAATCGTGTTATAAGTTAAGCGCAATAATTCAACGGTGTTCTATTGTGAGTGTATACATCGTAAAGTTGGAACGGTGTTACATGTCTCGGCTGAAGTACTTATTTTCAAAGTCACTTAGAAAGTGTCATCAAGTGCTTGACCTAGGAAAAACACAGAAAAAACGGTAGAAAATGAGGCAGAAACAAATCATTACGTTGTTAATATGAGTTTCAAAATGTATAACAGAAAAAATTATCAAAGAAAAGTCAACATTCTCAAATTTAATGATCATAAACTTTTAAAGGACAATAACTGTAACTTTCAGAACTTTTTCGTTATTTTACTCCACTGAGCAAGTCCATTTTCTTATTCTTCTGCGTAAAGCAGAAATACAGAGTAATGACTTTTGGAACAGGACACACAGTCTCCGAGATATATCCATTATTGTTGATTAAATAACCCCTATACTTAGTCTAATACCATACTTATACAGACACACATACGTGTTAGAGAGAAGGTTTGGGAGCGAAGGTCGAAGCAAATTATGGTTAACAATGGCGTAACCTCGTCCCAGGACATTCTCACTCACAGCCTTGAACCCGACCAATTTAAATTACGGGCTTATTGTCCAGTGAATAATATTTAATTCGCACCATGCAGTTGTAATCAGTGACATTGTCCATTAATGATTCTGAATTTGAAAAGTTGATCTTTGTATTTTATAGATAAGAAATCGGTTTATAGACAGTATTGTTGTCTTTTTTTAGTTCAATCACCGAATTATTCCTTCTTCCTTTGATGTTTGTGCTTAATAAATAGTCTTTGCTACAGTTACTTATTATATCTCGTCGGCCGTTTTGTTAATTGTTCTATGAAACTTAATGTCTGCTGACAGAATGACTACGTGGTATGTGATACAGACAAACATGCACCTTTTTTGAGACACTATGGTCCTGGATAGACCAAATCTACTGATGCTAAAGTAACTTTTTTGTTGTCCCTTGTTTTTATAATTCCTTGCCTGGTATTCTCAAGTGAGACATCGACACAAACCTCACCGAAAGTTATAAAGTAGGTTTGTAATATTACCTTAAGTTGTGTTTAGCATTTATAATATTAACACATTCATTTGTCGTCAGTCTATTCTATGAACTTATTATTGGCAATCTAGTACTACTAATATTTTGAGGAATTCTTTACTTGTTATATTGCAAGTGTGTAACAACAAAATTGTAAAAGCCTGTTTGGAGCATTAATTATTTCTCTTTCAGGGAGTTATGTTGTAGTTCTCGTAGAGGATGTGGACAATAAGTGTATCAATGAAATGATATCGGGGACAAACGTTGTCTGCACTAATAATCACTGCATATCACAGTGTCCCAGCAACAATGCGATGTAAAAAAGTAAGGTTGTATAGGGGCTTTAGCGTGCCTTCACGAAGAAAAAATAACTGCTACTTTGCAAAAAGCCGAATAAGTAGCAGTATTCCTTTGGTTTATATAGTAAGACCAGGTTCCAGAAAATTCCAGAAACTGATCGAACATGCCATACGGTAATTGCTTGCCAAACGCTTCCCTCCTTTCGAGCTAATGTTGACCTAACCCTACTAAAATCCAGTCTGTCTACAGTCGTCTTCCATATTGTGGTTTTATGAACCTCATAATTACCATCAAAACATTTGTTCGTTGTTCGATAAACAAGGAGCTGAGAATGTTAAACTTTTTTGAAATAAGCACATATAAGCTGTCATGACTTACAAGTGTATTTTCAGGAATAAATTGAATTAAAGGTTTTCTATTGTGAATGTGTATCTCCCAAAGCTGTTACTGTGTTATATAAGTCTAGACTGAAACACTTGTTTTCAAAGCCTATCGAACATCTTTATCAAGTGTGCGTCCTTACATCGAGAAGCGTTGAATAATGGTTTATAGGTATAATGGCATTCCTTCCGTTTAAACAAGCATACTTTGCCTCTAAAAACTGTCGATAGATCTCAGAGAGAGAGAGAGAGAGAGAGAGAGAGAGAGAGAGAGAGAGAGAGAGAGAGGATAAAGATAATGGCAGATAGATTAGGAGCGGAGAAGGTAGTCTAATGCAGAAGACATAATATTATATGAGTTGAGTAATCTACAATTTATTTTGTATATAATTTCAAACAGATACAATTAAAATAAATACAGAAAGACATAGGCAAAAAGAGGGCAAATATGAAACAGAAACAGACTGTTTACATTGTATTATATATTCTTGAATACGATGGGGTAATTACATTTATAACTGAAAAATTGACAGATGCAAAGTTCAACCTTCCCAATCGAGCAATAATATAATTTTAATCTATAGAACACTTTCGTTAAATGTACGCTAAAGAGCAAGTACATTTAAGGTATTAATTTTGGAAACAGGACGCATCGTTTCTTAGATGTTACGGCAATTCTTGATTAAATGATGCATGTATTAGGGGGAACACCCGAAGGTCGAAGCCTATTATGATTAAATTTGACTGGGCCTCGTCCCAGGACAGTTTTACTCACAGCCTCGAACACGGCCAATTTGAATTACAATAAAACAAAGGTTTTTGCTCAGTGGGAAACTTTAATTCTGAAAATAATTTAGTTGTAATCGATGGCATTTGAAATTATACACGTACATGCTGAATTGTAAAGTTGATCTTAGTGTTTTGTATATGAACAAAATTTATTTTATAAACAGTAAAACATCCGTATAATCAACATATGAAATTACAGCCAGTTGCTACTTCAAAGCGAAAAATAAGCTATATAATAATACCTGTTCTACAAATATGCATTTCTAAAATTAGGTAGTAAACGGAAGAAAATAAGAGAATAAACATTATTAATGGCAAGATACAGAAGCTTTATCAATCAATTTAAGTTCTATTTTACAGACATTAACTTTACAAAATATCCTCATTTGAAAAAAATATCATTCTTAGTGGTCGTTTCCAGTGTTGGGAATCGGCATCAATAGGGGTGATATATCAAGCTAGGAATCTGCATCAAAGGACCGATAAATCAATATTATTACAATCAAAAAAGACGCTGCAGCCGTTCTTGATACTCCTGATTCTGAAAGAAAACATTCATTAGAGACGCTATGGTTACTAAAATTGTTACAATAATATTTTGCCAAAGGTTTACCAATACTAGAAAAAAGTTGTAGCGAAAACGTCTATTAGATCACAACATTTTTGTAAAATCTCTACTGCTTAATTTGTAGGTATATCTATTCTACTGTCATATCAATGGGGATTACCGTTCCAAAAACGTTGATCATGAACATGCTAGAATTACCTACCGGGATGTGTTGTGTCGTCTGCATTCATAATGTACATGGCCAGGGACGCATGAAAAAAGAGAAAAAAAAACCATAATATTTTGGGAAACATATTTAAATGAATGATAGCAGACCGGTCGATATCAAAATGAGTTACAGTTATATGTCATATTTGGATGGTGAGCGTAAAATAGCTCTAAGGTAAATAACTTCTATTACCTGGTTCCGTGCAGTCTGTCTCGCCAGCATTGGCACAATCTAAGGGTATACAATATTCATCGTTGTGGTCGTAACAATGGTCAGGGTCACAGTTACAGACCGTGCCACCCTCTAATAGGACTCGTAGACATAGATCGTGGTAACTGTAGTCCAAGCAATGCTCAGGATCAAGTTGCATAGAAACCACAGCGCCCTCTATTCTTAATGTCTGGTACTGCCATATGACATCGCCAAACAAGAGCGTGTCATGGTTGACGATGACAGCTGTCGACATGCCGTTGCCACGGAAGTACATTGCTATGGCGGCAAAAGTGTAATTGCAGCCTCGTGTAAACAAGGTTACGTCAAGGGTTAATTCTGTCGGCTTGCTTAACGTGTAAGTGATGACGCGAGGATTTGGGTCTGTTATTTCGAAATGTACATTAAAACCTATAAGTAAGCAAAAGTAAAGAGAGAGCCATCAAAACTGATACAATACAATATTATCAAGAGAATTCGTTATGTAGGTAATATATATGCATTAATACATATGAAGATTAAATTCTTGAAATTTTTCCAAAAACACACTAATATGATATTAACGTAGTCACTTCTATCTTGAAAGATTTATTATTTGAATTTAATTATTTGAATAATATCAATAACTTTCGATTAGAGTGAGGGAAATATAGACTTGACATTTGGGTTTTTGTTACCCGAAATATGGCATTCTACGTCTTTAAGAGTCTGAAATGATAAAATCTGTACGTACCAGACGCAGCATCATGGCATGCTAGTAGAAGCAGAAGCGTTGTCAACCACTCCATCTTGATGAAAGAAATTTAAGAGGGCGTCATTTTCAGACGTCGAAAGTTAAAAGTCAAAATACTTTAATGCCACTGTTTCAATCTGGCGCCTACAAGACCTATCTGTGTCTTTCAAGGTAACTCGCCGAAGAATGGACGATTTTAACGTAAATATAGGTAAAGCTTACAGTTTGTAAAATTGTAACATATCGTCACAACACACCAGGATAAACGACCTATATAGCTTTATAAAAAGTAAGACATATTCTCTTTGTACTTTAAAAACAGAAATTAGCATGTTTCTTTTTCAAATTCTTACAATAGCAGAAATGTTTGCAATTTCAAATAAAGAGCAGTTGCTTGGTATATATCATAGTTCAATCTTCAGAGGCCTGTCATAGTCTATTCAATTTAACCAAATATTTGTGACCTCAACACAAATTACAGTGAATTAGCTGAACGATTATAAAACTTTTCCACGTCGTAAAAGCATTCAAACCGACCAAATTTTAGTTGGGAATAGAAAACTAAAGAAAATTCAAAGAGAAGCAAAGTAACTTGAAGAAAAATGAAATGGAAGATGTTGGAATAATACTGACCTCAAGACTTTATGCGGATGGCGATAACTTCTCACGCAAAATCGTAATAGATAATTCCTGGTCAACTTTCATCGAAAAAACCAAGGTGCTGTACTATACTGCGTGAGTCTACAGTATAAGCTTACAATCCATATACTAAATCCTAAGTTTCATGTGAAAGTTATTGGCAATACATCCAACAGTTTGAAATTACATCAATAATTCTATCCTTTAAATAATGAAATACCCAACCCTAAAATTTCTTATGATCCTTTCAGCAGCGACTCAATAACGTCACACAAGTACACTTTAGAAATGCTTAAGCGAGTATTATTAAACAATTCTCAGGTAGCTGGAACTCTATTAAGTAAGACTTGTTCAATGAATTGTTTGTCAAACAATGGTTTCACTGTTATAATTTGCTCTCTTTGGGTTGCAAGGCAAGCAATAAGGCAGGTAGTTAATTAAGATGGCTGTAACTGCGTTTGGTGGATCATAAGGAGAATGCACAATTTCATATAATTTAAATTTAAGTTTTAGAAATAATTTCAAAGTCAAATATATCTAGCCTTATATCTGTTTGATATTTTTAGTGTATGGTCTTTCGATGTTTCCTACTTTTCATGCGTGGCTTCGCCGGAACGCAAACATTCCATTGTGTATTGCGGTTAACTGAGAAATCAAATTTTTACAGAGAAATGGACAAAATGTAAATTGTCAAATTAACAACATCATTTCCTTGCCTCCAACTGTTCACTTTAGGCATGTTTGGTGGACTGCAACACACTTCGTCTTAAAGCAAAAACGTCAATTAATACAAGTTGATCCCAGGATGGCCCCCTGTGCCGCACTCAAGCTTTCTCCCACAATTTTTCTAGTTAAAGATAACACTGATGACTTTATTTCATACAACAAATGCGTCTTACGATTAAGCCACTGATTGCAAAGTTCAATGAAAGTTCATTTATTGGATAATCGACTTCTGGTAAAGAAAAACTTAGAAGTCACAGCTGCATTATGAGACATTTAAAAGATCTGAATTGTTGAGGTTTATGTTGACAGTAATTGAAGATCAGATCATTTGTTTTCGTATTTCACTTTTCACGGCTTGTGTTTAGAATTGCTGAAGCTCTGCATAGATTTAAATATCTGCAATAAAACAACCCGTCTTCATAAGCCATGTAATTTCAAGTTTTTAAATGATCACAGGGTTCACATTTTCAAATCTCCTGACTTTTGATCAATTATGTCGAAGCTAAATTAGGTTGAGAACTGTCCCAAGTTTATTAAAACCAAAATTATTGGCTGCGTTGTTTAGTTCCCAACCACAAGAGTTTGTTTTGTTCCTTTAAACCTTAATTGATAGTTTCTTTCTGTGTACACCCATTGTATACAATAGCTCGCAGAAGTTAACCTAACCTTTAGTTGCGGTAGATTTGTCAGTTTATCGAGGGTTGAAGAACTTCGATATTCTTTAAACGATTTCAAAAGTAGGGACTACATATATGTACATTCTTTCATACCATTACGGCCATCTTAGTCTCGAATCACGATTGAGAAATAACCCAGTGGCTGCAGACTGACGAGAAAGTAGCTCACACACCGGAAAGTAATCAATCATACTTGTAGCTTTGAGTGTGTTGGCGTCTCGTCCACTATCGAAGATAATAATGTACGATGCTCTTTAATCCTATATCACTGAGTCAAAGAGGATTGTTATGTGTTGAATAGAACTGACCTTGTGTTACGTCATACACAAGTGGTTTGGTTTTCAGCGCATTCAATCAGTATAGGAGTATTCTAGCCTTGCTTTAGACATTCGATGCTTTTTGCCTAAGATATTCTATGATTTTCTGGCCTAAAAATATGGCTGTGCCATGGCTTTTTAGCATGATATTACATGACTCGAATAAATGAGATATTTAACTTTCGCTCATTCTTTATTCGAACAAACCATTATCAAGGACGGAACATCATCAGAAAATACAAAGATTTCCAACATTTTCAAATGATCAACTCTCATTTTGTTAATCCGCAAGCTTTAAACATATCAAAATCATACTAAACAAATTAAAGTACATCACAACTAATATAAGCTACTTAAGTTAACAACCCTTAATATATTGTTATAAAATCAGGGAGAGGTGTTATAATAGTAATGCTCACAAACAATACACGGTTAAGTGAAACAATAATAACGAGCATGATATCATTGACTACTAAATAATTTGCAGTCACTTTGAAGTGGTTCATTGTTCATAACTCTGGAATTGTATCTACGGTAATGAAATGCCTATATCTCTAATTTGTCAATAAGGCATGTAAAATGTAAATTTATTTCACCGTATCATTTTGTTATGTTAGTAAATCAATTGAATTCGTTCATGTTGCCAGTCACAAATGAATTTAAAATTAATAATGTCAGCTATATAAGTTGATTTAAAGGACGCGTTTCTGGACAAAGGGAATGATCGGGAAAGGAAGTCCGTTCAACTTAAAGTATGTTAGATATTTTGACACAAATAAAAGGATGAAGCCACTTTGCGTGATTTCGATGACGTAAAATACAGACAGTAAATGTAGGAAGTTATATTCATGAAACAGATTATCCAATACATATTATTACTTAACACATATGAAAGTGAAATCAGAACGTCGTATAAAATCAAAGAGCAGCATCAAGCAAACTTGTACTCGGTGATCGACTGATTGTTCTCCAACAATTCTCAGCCTTCAGTTGTTGTCCGTCCGTATATCCTTCATGATGAGATGGCCTTGATTCAGTGCATAAAATTACACTGTGTGCAAAACGAAGGAATATTGTCATCTCACAATAGGTTGATAAAGTTAAAAAACAAGTTTGGTGCAGTAAAGATAATGCGTTACTAAAGTGCCTTGGCGTTTTGTATGGTTTTCATATTCTCGGTGATAAAGGAACACAAATTAGTGTCATTGCTGAATTAGCTGTTATTACACCCTGTTCATATTTTGAATAAAAAGTGAATAGGGGTGGAGAATGTAGACTAAGTCTGTAGCGCTGCACTTTTGTGAAATAAAACGTGCTACTTTTTGTGCGCTCTCCTATCTATATGCCATTGTACCTCCCTCCCTCCCTGGACACATGCACGCATGCACGCATGCACGCACGCACGCACGCACGCACACACGCACGCACGCACCACACACATACACACATACATACATACATACATACATACATACATACATACATACATACATACATAAATACATACATACATACATACATACATACATACATACATAATACATACATACATACATACATACATACATACATACATACATACATACATACATACTTACATACATACATACATACATACATACATACATACATACATACATACATACATACATACATACATACATACATACATACATACATTCCCAGCAGAGTGACAAAAGACATGAATGCAATTGGATAGGCATATAGACAAAAGGTACCTGTACATTCAATGAACCCGTAGACGAAGTATCAAGGGCCAGACACGTTTCAACAGTGTCGCATTTCTCCCTCCCACAGCAATGACTACCAGTCAGAAGTCTGATACAGAGTTGCTTGTAATTTCGACAGTTCTCAGTGTCTGGCTGGACGATTGCAACCACATCCTTGATGTCAATTCTAGAACGTAAGGGAATGCGGTCACTATAACGCAGACAGTGTTGCCTAGCAACAACCCATTTGAATACCATTGCCTTTGAAATAAATGATAAACCCTCCGAAGTAATGGCTACAGTGTAGATCTTCCATGTCGATATCGGTGTCAATGTCAATGTCGATCGTTATCTGGGTTGGGTACAAAGGGTTGTATCTAACAGCACCAGCATCGTGTGTAACGAAATTTTTGATATGAACTTCTGAAGCTTGAGAGAGAGAGAGAGAGAGAGAGAGAGAGAGAGAGAGAGAGAGAGAGAGAGAGAGAGGAGAGAGAGAGGGGGGGAGGGGGGGGGGGGGAGAGATTTCAATAGCGATATGTTCATGAAGTAGTACTTGCATGAATATTAATATCCAAGATTATAGGGCAATTTCTTAAGTCAAAAGCACCGTTATATAACATATTTTTTAATTTCGTTCATCAAAATTGAGCCAATTCGCAACAAAGGATCGATTATGCATTGCCCATTACCAAAGAAGTAATAAGGAATAACGCAATTTTGACCTCTCTATAAGGCTGGATTCAAATTAAGCACACACGCACAGAATCAATGTTATCATCACTAAAAGGTATCACTTATCGGCCTTTCAGGAAATTGACGTAAACACAAATAATACTTTGTATTCTACAGTTTACTTTCAATGCACAATTTGTTTTTATACTGAGTTGTTTTTCATATTTATTTCGTGAAATCAATAGAAGGCTACATACCATAATTTAAATATTAGAACACGTTTTGCAATAATTATAGATACACACCAATGTCTATATGTATCAATATACATTATTTTACAAGGTTTCTTTTCCAAACCTCATGAATGTATCTGTTAACAAGTGTGGATAATATTTATAAAAATGGTACTATTCTTTTACATGCTTATTATTTTAAACATTTGTATAATCATATTGTACAACACCAAATGAATGTACTCTACACCAAAGAAATGCGTTTACTTGAAAGTGATATAGAAACGCCGAAAAAATCAGAAGAAAGACCAAAATTATCTTTTCTAACGTTAAATCCATGTTTTCAAGCGTGTAAGTTTGTGTACACAGAAATATCTGCCTTCGTCTTTTGTCGCCGTCTAGTTTCATTAATATAGGTCATGTGGCATGCACGTTTTTTGTGCTGATACAATCAATGACTCAGTCATAGTGAAAATGTTTTGAGTCGTTACCGTGCCATCTTCGAGCTCGAAAGGTGGTGCAGATAAATTTCTTATTTTTTTTTCAGTTATGGAAATGAATGGGTAACAACAAAGGTTTGTTTCTCCCTTGGGACTATAATAACCCCTAAACAATCTTGTTTCACTTGGCAAAGAAATTATGCGTACATTCTCAATTAAACAGATTCTTATATGATAAAGGCATTAGGTTCAGTTGCGTTGATTACATATTTTCTAGAATAAACTCATGATAGCACGTAAATTCTGGATACTGCTTACATGTTCAATGATGATTTGAAAAACTGTTAATCGTAAAAAAGCGTCAATCATGGTGGAAAGGAAAGTCCTTTGTTTCTCATTGAATAATGTCAGGAAGGTTTTTGAAAATAGCGACATGTCCGTAGGTTGCTTCCGGTTGATTAAAATTACTGTCAATGAAAGGAGGAAGTAAACAGGAGAGGAAAGAAAGAAAGAAAGAAAGAAAGAAAGAAAGAAAGAAAGAAAGAAAGAAAGAAAGAAAGAAAGAAAAGAATGAATGGATGAATGAATGAAGAAAGGAGTGTAAGTAAGTATTTGGCTCAGAGGTATGTTATGTGCTTCACATTCAAAAGAATTCATAGCATCGTAAAAAATATCTTTACCAAACATAATGGTCGACGAAATATATATGTATATGCCAATCCGCAATACTGTAGACGAGGAGAGGATTGGAGTTCACTGCATGCTGGAGAATTGTCAATAGTTTGTGTAAAAATAAAACCATTGTTCAAAATGTTTAACATCAAACCCGTTTCTAATTGTACACTCAGAGTAATATCAAAAGACCAAGCGGAGAAGTCTATAAGATATTTAAGGATGAAATACTTACATTGTTCTGTACCTGACTTCTTCGGCTCATTTAGGATTCTTAGGGATAAATAAATAAGTTCAGAAAAAGTGGTCACTTTATATTATTGCTTTGTTTTATGAGCGACACAAAATATCTGCATCTTTATGCAAATGTGGCAATATTCAGTGACATAAAGCATCAATATCAACAACAACATGAACAATAACGGTCATCACAAAAGATATTTACAAAGCAACGACGACGACGATAACAACAACAATAAAGAAACCAGCAATATATTACACTCGCAACAACAAGAACAGCAGTGACAACTACACCATCACCACCAATATGATGATAATGATGATGATGATGATCATCATCATCATCATCATCATCACCATCATCATCAAGTCGTCGTCGTTCTCTATATTATTTACCTGAGCAATCCAATTCACCAGGGGATGAATCATGGAAGGACAAACAAGTTTCAAGGTTGTAACAGTATTGGTCTCCACAGCAACCGCGATCTTCAGTGAGGAGTCTTACACAAAGGTCGTTGTAATCATGACAGTGCTCGATGACAGGTTGTATGTCAGATACGGCATCGCTTATAGTACTTGTTTTGTCGGTAGGGATTATGTCTCCAACAACAGACGAGTCTGCCTGGCAACGAACCCATTTGACATTTCGTTTTCTTTGAAGTATACGATAAGCCCTTCAAAGTAGGGGTCTCCACAGGACGTGCCGTGTACAGCTACATCAACATCGAATGTTCTTTTGGTAGAGCGGTTTGGTTGTATATTGATGTTATGTACATCTCTGATAACAAAATTTGTGACGTCTACGTTCCATCCTGTAAAGTAAAGCATATATACGCCATTATAATATTAAGAACTAAAAGAAAACAATAACAATAAATATGTAAATATATAAATATAACAGTAATGTAATTTAATATTCCTAGAATTAGATATTTTACTGCATTTTTTTCGCAATCAATTCTATGATTAAATTTCGATGTCTTTATCGTCATCCTCAAGACCAACGTCAATAGTTTAAAAGCTTCCAAAACAAAGTGTAAATTACATGGTTGTAAATGCAGATACCTACCTTGGACACTGAATTGTGCTGTGCAACAGCTGATCACGACCAATGCAAAAAAGCTCCTGTTAATAAAAGTAGAGGCAATAGTGAATAATTACGTTCACTAAGATCTCGAAAGCGCAAGATGAAATTACATCGCAATGTTCAGGTTTTATTCATAAAGTCTGATTTACTTCCTGCGGTCATCTTTTAAGTCTGCGGATCTCCATTCAAAACTTGGTGAATATTTTGACTGAGTTCATTTTAAGTGCTCTTGCCTTGTACTATCAAAAACATAATATTTGAGGTTACTTGCCATCATGATGCTCGATTTTTAACTTTTCAGGGAAATGTTTACTCTTTCAGAATAATGGTTTGTGGCGCTCTTTGATAGATATAATTAACCAAGGCGGACTGTCTCGCCCGGAAAAAACACTTGCTAGATTACAAACAAAACAAAAGGCTGTTGTCCTTCGACAACCCTCTTACAAATTTGAACACACTTGATCCCGAGGAATTTATCCCAAGCCATTTACAAGACTTGGCTTCGACTGTAACAAAGCCACAACGTTCGCTAATACATTTACAAATTACAATAGGTTAAAAATTAAAAAAAAGTTGCAGCTATTTAAATAACGGAGGATTTACTGCTCTAAAAACTGCTATCGACATCTCTATAATCACTACAGAATGTTTATACGCACGTCGTAAAAAGGTAGCATCGAACATCTGCTTGCTTAAACGCACTATACGGGTTAATCATTAAAAATATATTTAAGATTAATTTTATCGTCGCTCGAATTTTGGTTCTGTGATTTCTAAATACTATCACGTTCAAAACCTTTGTAGCAAGATAAAAATCACGTACCTTTCAATATCCATTTTCTGGGATATACAAATTTCTTCAAGTAGCAAATGTGGAATCTTAGATTTCAAACAGCCTTTACTTCCGGCGTTTCTTTCAAAGCAGTAACGGCACAACGGGCGCAATAAACAGAAAATGATGTTAATGCTTACAGAGAATGAGGGAGACTAAATTGAAGAAAAAAACGTCAAATTTATTGCTTTCAACGCAATTATTCTCCGTCTGAATTACTGAGAAGTTGCCAGTACTCTATGTCTGTCTGCGCTCGCTTGTCTTGATGAATAAGTGCTTTACGATCAATAAATTTAATCAAGATTTTAGCTATTAATTTATGTTTGTTTACCTATTGTACTAGACATGTTGAGAAACTTTGATTTTGTGGAGGACGTTCTATGTAGAATTAAGAAAGATAATATATAAATATGGATAACTAATGACCCAGTTCCAAGGCCACAATACAACAGCAGAGATGAACATCCGTAGAGCCCACACTGTCATTCTTCTAAAGTGATAGAACTCCAAAGTACCATATTCGGAGAGACGACATGCATGCGGCACAAAAAGCAACAGCAGTGAATCAAATGGAGCCATGTAGTCCACGATAAGCCTGTCTGCTATCCTCCATCTAGTCTCCATTCAGAAAATGAGGCCTTTGTCCCATGTTAACATGTTGAATATGTTATCAGGTATTTTACAATTTGTTGTGTCGGCCGAAATGCTACGGTAGCCTCTTTTTTGCCATGGCCTCCATGACGGCATGTTAGTCACGCTCTCCCGTTTGCTTTTGATTGCTACGGCCACTACCAACATAAATTTGTCCGACTAATGTGGCTAATACCTACCATTAATGGTGTCAGTACGCGTTACTTTGATAGTAAGAGAATTCTAGGACTTCATCCTTTGTGCAATGCCATTGCAAACCTGCTGTCATTCATAAACACTGTTAGGTTGTCTACTATTTCAAGCATCAAAACTAATCTCAGGGACTAATAAGTTGTACAGCAAGCTGCTAGTGCATCTTGGCAAGGTTTCAAAAGTATCACAATCATTTGGAAATCCAATTTACATTCCTAGATCCGTAGCTACTGCTAATTTCAACACATGTGAAACGACAGTGGTAGTAAAAGTGGCCGAAATTTATGACAAGTTGAGAAACACATTCCTTTCGTTTTTACTTGACTTTGAGTAAATGCGTTGTAACTGCGTATCACCAGCTGTTGCCGTTTTGTTTACAAATGCCTAAAATTTATGGCATCATGTGACGTTTTTACATAAGGCATGTGCGTTCCAAGGTTCTTTTGTTGACATGTTTACAGACACCGGTACAATATATTAAACACAGTTTCGAGGTATTTCATAACAGTTCTGTCGGGGAAAGTCCGGTCTCCGAGTCTCTATTCTTTGATTTTCCCAATGTCGAAACACTATAAAATGTTCTCCAGTTATCAGGCGACGAGTGTGAAGCATATTAATTTACAGTGTACTTAAGTACAGTCAGGCATTATTTAAACGAGCAAGCCAAACTTACAAAAATAAACGTTGATGTTTTTTAAACGTGTTTGAATTGCTGATAGGGGTTTTAAAACGTACGTTTTAAGAGTGGTTTTTGTGCTCAGTCCCCCATTTTAGAAAAATCTGAAATGGGCTATGAAAGTAAATGTAAACTTATGAGTATATTTTTTCTATTTAAAGGCCTAAAATATTACAGAACCCGTCCCTCTATACAACTGACTTTGAATTGAGACTGTGAATATGTGAATATGAAAATGTCGGGATGGATCATAAGATGAATGACATACAAATGCTTTTGTTCAACAGACTTAGAGGGACAACTATGGTGTTCTGGTATTTCAACGAGCATAGTTAAAATATTGTCATACAATCTGCCTTTCAGCAAGAACGTGGAAACTAATATCGGATTTACATTCCTTCAACTTGTTGACAAACACTTTGCAAAGGGGTTTGAGCTTCATAAGATCTTTACAAGGCCAAGGTATCAACGGGGGACAACACGGAGAAGGTCTACATCGGACTCACATATAACACCTCGGAGACGTGATTCACTGATCACATGCAATCGTTCCGTAACTTAAGGTATCAACAGTCAACGGAGCTGTCCAAGTACATCTGGACATTGACACAAAGGAACCAGGTCTTTGACATTTCGTGGTCATTTATTGACACAGCATCAAGTTACTCTAATAAGCAAGTGATGTAATCTTTGTATATCAAAAACTGCAAATTACCAAAGCTGACAAATCCACGCTGTTAAACAAACGCTCGGAGTTGGTTTCAAATGTCGCCATAAAAACAGTTATCATCTATCAAAAATCTATGACATTTTAAAACCACCTATAAATAGAATGGTACGTCACGATCATACATATATAAGAGCGTTGAGCTAGTATTACTTTGACTTCATCTGTCTAATGATTGCAGGATGCATGAAAATTGAGTAACAGATACCATTTCTTTGTACTTGAAGTATTTTTGTTATATATATATATATATATATATATATATATATATATATATATATATATATATATATATATATATATATATATATATATATATATATATATATATATATTGACGATATGAACAGTGTCCCATGCGGGACTCAAACCCACAACCCCTAAATACATTTCAGTTGCTCTACCAACGGAGCCGATGGAG
Source organism: Ptychodera flava (assembly GCF_041260155.1). Classification (NCBI taxonomy): domain Eukaryota; kingdom Metazoa; phylum Hemichordata; class Enteropneusta; family Ptychoderidae; genus Ptychodera; species Ptychodera flava. The sequence continues at coordinate 298,933 of NW_027248403.1, forward strand.
CTGATGGGCGGTCTCTTAGATTGGGCCATTATTCATTTTACTGTGTATATATATATATATATATATATATATATATATATATATATATATATATATATATATATATATATATATATATATATATATATATATATATATATATATATATATATATATATATATTATCCAATTTTTGTAACTTGAGACTATTGTAATTTTTACTTGAAGGATGCCCTGCTTTATGTAATCAAATTATTCTGTTTTTTTAATATTCACGGCAAAAGCATATGTGGGCTTAAATATACCCAAGGAATGGTTCTTCGTAAAGTCCCTTTATCACGCCTAAGAAGGAAGTTATTGACGTCCCAAAATGCGGGGGACGCATGCGTAATGAAGTGTAAACACTATGCAAAGTGTAGCATTACTTAACTAAAAATTGATTTGTACTATCAACGTGCTGAATACATGAACTTTAGCTAAGCTTTAAGCCTTGCACAACATTGATGTCAGCAAGGCGTGTAGTTGATATCGACCGTCGCCATTCATACATTAAACGCAAAGTGTTTCAATCCCTCAAAATAACCAATTTTCCGCTTTCTTTCAGAAAAATGTTATGAAGAGGCTAATCTGCATGAGAAGTGGGTTGGTTTACAGTTCAAATCGTTTTGAAATTTTCAAGTCTTTAAGATGTGAAGTATTGTCACTAAGATATTACCCATCTAATAAGGATATTGTAACCGAAAAGCTTGAAATCAAGTTCATAAATGTTGTAGAGATTTTCCATCTGGTCTTTGGTCAGTCGACTGAAGTAGGAATGAAGATTTTCTAGATTTGAGCTGTTTGTTTTCTTCGGTTGTAGAGGATAAACAATGTCGTCGGGGGCATTGACTCTGTTTAACACGTACTTACTCTCCTTGGCCACATCTTCAAGTTTTCCTATGAAATCGAAGGGGAAAAGGCATGGCCCGCAGTATAGGTGCTGTGCAATGTAGTGTGGGTTGAAGGATTTTGGATTGTCATCGATGACAGATCGCACAAATTCTTCCCAGGTCACGTCATCACCCGCTTCTAGACTGTGATTGGTTGGAT